>NW_020653200.1:13980047-14055752 GCF_003589595.1 Hyposmocoma kahamanoa | reverse complement strand
TGTTTGGTGGTCTCAGCATGGTGTTATTCACTATAGTTTTCTCCGATCTGGTCAAGCAATAACGGCAGATGTCTATTGTGCCGAACTCCGAACCATGTTGACAAAACTAGCAGTAAAACAGCCCCGACTCATGAATCGATCTTCACCATTATTGCTCCACGACAACGCGAGACCTCACACAGCACGAGAAACCATTTTGACCCTTCAGGAACTGCAGTTAGAAACCATTCGTCCAAACCATCCTCCGTATTCACCAGACCTTGCTCCAACGGACTACCATTTTTTTCGTGATTTGGACAATTATCTACGTGACAAGAAGTTTTCTTCCCAGGAGGCAGTACAAAATGCTTTCACACAGTTTGTGCAGTCTAGATCGTCGGAGTTCTATCGCAAAGGCATTAATAACCTTCCCATTAGATGGCAGCAATCTATAGATAATAATGGCAACTATTTTGATTAAATAAATTTGTTAAAAATTTAAAAAATAAACAATTTAGATTTTCAGTACAAATCGGCAATTTCATACTTTAACCCCTATTATTTATGTGGTCTGTGATTTGTAAGTCAATGGTGATCGCAGATAATTTTTTTTACAGAACCTCTTTTCAATTAATAATTTCTCTAAAAATAATAAATATAATACAAACAGTATGGAATTAAATTCTTTCAGGGCTATTTATCTATTAATTCCATTGATACCAAAATTATACTCTAATACGAGTGAAACGAATTATACAAAAAAATATTTCTGAGATCTATCATTACATTATCGTTAATAATGAAATCCACTTATGGATTTCATTATTTATTCATATAATGAAACTTTCCCGAAATTATAAATCTTTTTAACATTAGAAAGCCAAATTGGTTAGGATCATTTGACCTACAAATAATAACTCATTCAGTTACTTACGATAATGACAATTAATAGCACAGACTGAATTGCTTTTCCAAATCAGCGCATCATTCTTCTAATTTATTGTTCCTTGCGTCCAGTGTTGCCAGATCCACTATTTTTCCAGTAGATCTACTGTTTTTGGACTACATCTACTGTTCTACTGTTATTTAGCGAAAATCAACTGTTTTTTAGGAATTTTCAGATTTTTTACTTTTCACAACTATTCTTGCTGGCTTTTTAGATTTTGTGACTCTCTGAACTTTTTCTTTTTTTCCATCCTCTAAGCTCTGAACATATTGAACATTTGTCGTCCTTTCATTTTTTTTTGTATTTCGGCATATTTATCAATTGGTCTAGAAAATGTGGGGAAGTAAAAATCAAAACGCACCTTTCTCCTTCGAGTTTTTAGCCGTTTTTTTTAAACGCAACTTAGATTATCCGTTGAGTAAAGCAATAAATGATCTCAGTACTGAAAAATCGACTTCAAAAGGTCGTGGCTAAGTATTTGCCAAATTTTATTGAAAACGAATTCATCCCCTAGTTTGCACCCTTAGAGGTTGAATATTTTCTTCAAATTTAAATGGGACCACTACTGAGGTGCTGCTCCGACGAACTGCCAGAAATCAGCCAAGATGAGATCGTATTGGCTCTAAAACAGCTCCAAAATGGAAAAGTCCCACGTGAAGACAGAGTTACTACAGAGCTTCTGAAGTCTGGAGGAGTCCCTGTTATTAAGGAACTCTTTGACTCTGTCATCTCTTATAGGAGAACTCCTCAGGCGTGGAACTAAAGTATAGTAGTTCTCTTCTTTAAAAAGGGAGATAAATGTCTACTTAAAAACTACAGGCCACGTCTACAAGCTGTTTTCTAGAGTCATTACGAATCGTTTCGCCAGAAGACTCGACAAGTTTAAGCCACCGGAGCAGGCTGTGTTTAGACGAAGATATGGTACCATAGACCACATACACACAGTGAGGCTGATTATACAGCCCCTATGTCTAGCCTTTGTGGACGTATGAGAAGGCCTTCGATTCCGTCGAGACCCTGGGCTGTCTTGGAATCCTTATAGTGATGCCAAGTAAACTTTCGTTATATCGAAGTGATGAGATGCCTGTACGACGCCGCTACCATGAGTGTCCAAGTACAGTGCCAGCAGTCTAAGCCCATCCAATTATACAGAGGAGTTAGACAGGGGAATGTCATATCCCCGAAACTGTTTACAGCCGCATTGGAAGATATGTTTAAGACGCTGGATTGGAAAAGGATGGGCATAAACGTAAACAGCTAATACATCTCACACTTGCGATTAGCGACATAGCCCTAATGGCGGAGTCGCTGGAGGAGCTACAACGAATGCTGGACAGCCTAGCACCCACCTTGGAATCGATTGGTCTCAGCATGAGCTTGGATAAAACGAAAGTAATGATCAATGATCATATTATCCCGAGGCCAATCGAAGTAAATGGCCACCATTTTGAAGTTGTTTCCGAATATATTTACCTTGGGCAGAGTTTGCGATTGGGTAGAAACAACTTCGAAAGGGAAGCCAAGAGGAGGATTCACCTTGGCCGGGCGTTGTTTGGTAAACTACGTCGAGTCTTCTCGTCACTCATACCGGTAAGTTTGAAAACAAAGGTTTTTAATCAGTGCGTTATACCTGTTATGATATACGGAGCCGAGACGTGGACACTTACGATATGATTAGTTCACCAGTTGAAAGTCGCTCAACGAGCTATGGACCGAGCTATGCTCGGAGGTTCTTTGAAGGACAACTTACGGAACGACCTTATACGACAGATGACTAAGGTCGTCGACATAGCTGGTAGAATAAGCAAGCTGAAGTGGCAGTGGACTGGCCATATCTGTCGAAGAACCGATAACCGCTGGGGAAAGCGGGTTGTTGAGTGTACACTACGACTCGGAAAGCGTAGTGTAGGATGCCCTGTGGGCCAGATGGAGTGACGATTTGCGAAGGGCTGCTGGCAGTAGATAGATGCAACGAGCTGAGGACCGGGCGAAATGGCGCTCATTGGGTGAGACCTATGTCCAGCTGTGGACTACATAGGCTGTTGATGACTACTGAGGTACCCTCTTTCCAACAAAAAAGAATCATCCAAATCGGTTCACAAATGCCATACTGCCAAATGCCGTAGTTATCGCGTAAAATACGTACAAAAACATACAGACGAATTGAGAACCTCCTCCTTTATTTAAAGTCGGTTAAAATACAATTTTTATTGTCAGATACCAACATCATAAGATAACATTAAAAACATTACGTGGCAATGTTTGAAGAAAATCAGTTAAAAGTGTTTCAAACAACGTAAATTCAGCATCTACTGTTTTTTTCCTCAATCTACTGTTTTTTCGATGCAATATCTTCCGATTTTTTCAGTTTTGACCTGGCAACACTGCTTGGGGCCAATCGTTGCAGATTCGCTCTGGACCTTTTGGACGGAAAAGTGTCGTTTTTATTTTGACTTTCAATTATTTTGTGAAATCTAGTTTAAAATGGAATAGGATAGTGCTATTGTGCCTTAATCGAAGATTAAAACGCGAAATTATACGAATCTCGAACTAAAATACCCGTATCGGCCCGTTCGAAGGAATCCAAGCACGCCGCCTCAAATTGCCTATCCTCTTTGTGGTGGCCATATTTACAGAAATATAATTAAACGTTTATGTTTTCGGCCGAAGGACTTTGTTTCCATGGCCAGCAATTAATTTAAAAAAAACAATCGATGCAAGCTTATCCAAATCTTAGAGGATGGAAAATCCAAATAGACTTAAAAGCAATAGACATGTTATAATGACATTATATAGATCAGACGTTATGTCTATCTTAGAGGATGGAAAAAAAAAGAGTCTAAGGTATATATGATAAGATTTCAAAAAAAACAACTCCTGTTATACCATGTTTTAAGCAAAGAAGCGTATGATAATAATTTTATTATTGATAATATTACTACTTTCATCTATGTCCAAAATTAAATGGAAGCATTAAATATTCACTTAAATCAGACACTGACATTAATTCTATACCAATGCATAAATACAAAAAGCTTACACTATTTGGAAACTGTTTAAAAATTTCTCTATGAAAATATGAATCTTGAGGTTGGAAATGTATAGGAGATCTCCAGATTTATAATTCAAAGAGTTCTCTTTTTTTATATACTCTCGAAATACATTTTTTCTGTGCAAATTCACTTTTCGTAATATTTGAGTATTTGTAAACGCAAAACAACAAATTTAAAATTTCATGCGACATTCCCGGATATTCCCATATAACCTAAAATATTACCAAATGGAATATTGATCTACTTTAATTAAATGTTTGCATGTCGGTAATGGCTTATCGATAGATTAAGGTACGACACTAAAGAAATCCGCCATTTATTCGTTCAATTTTTGTTTAGGTATGCACGTTCATTCCTTATTTAGGGCAGCTCCTTTCTTTTATTTTTTTCCATCCTCTAAGGGAACGCCACACATGAATTATTTTTAAGTTTCCCATATAATTTGTATTGGCTTTGTTTAACTTTCACATTCAAACCAATATCCGCTTCTTTGGTGATACTTTAATTTCATTAGTAAGGCATAGTATCGAATCTTTTTTCTCTCTCCCTATTTTCACAGTGCCAAAATGCCTTTGAGTGAAGGGAATAGAAGATAAGAAGTCGCTGTCTTCGTATTTGCTGGCTCGCGGTACGGCAAGAGAACCTCGCTTTTAAGAAATAAAAAGAACTAAGAAGACTGTTCTTGCGGATGACGGACATTTTTTTTCATTGAAAAACGCATTATTTTAAATTGATTTGTTTGCGTGTGAATATTCCCCTGGCGACGTACACCTCCAGCGTATACGGCCCTAACGAGGAGGAGGATTTCAAGGTACGGCACAGTTTTTCTTCATAATATTTCTTTCTATTTTTTATTCTTTATTTTCTCGATGCTATAGCCGTAAATCCAACTTTCCTTACCTTCTTCTAGAACCGCGCATTGCAGTCCACACCACCATCAAATTTAATAGGTTGCAAAACCTCGCAGTCGCTCCATTTTTTCATTGCCCCCTACGAGCCGGATCCTATAGCTTTCGTTTTGCACCGTAGTTGGTACCACCCGCCAACTTGTTTCATCTTTAAATCAACTTCTATTTATTGTGTCGGATTTCATTCTCACAGTTAACTAATCTATCGAATTACATAATTCATATGCGCTTATTGCATAGTCACACAATTCCCGCTAGTAATCTCGCTTACTCGCTCCCCGCACCAGTACAAAGGTTACATTGCACATTTCTTATATTATTTCGCACGCATAATTCGTAATTTTAATGTTTTATTGTACTACCTCCCGTTTGCGTATTCATTCCGCTCCGTCCGGTAGTGCACCTATGTTCCTACCGCCCGTCATCCGTGTCTCATTTCGCTATGTCATTGCTTCTTCCCGCGTATTTGTTCGTGTTCGTTGTATCGCTGAGTCATAACGTCGCTAGACAGCAGACCCGCTTACCACCTATTGAAATTTTGTCATTTGACGGCGATATTCGTAACTGGCCGCTATTTTACGCTAATTACAAGAGCGTAGTGCGAAATACGAAGATAAGCGTATGTTAACTTCTTCATATTTAAATCAATTATTTAATTTTAAACGCTTTAACGGACCATGTGCAAGTAATTTTGAAAGGTTTACTGACAATTTCGTCCCAGCTGTAAAAGGTTTAAAAAACTTAAAACTTCCCGCTTTGGATTATTTTATTTTATTTTATATCGCGACGCAGAAGTTGGATTCTGAAACCACACGTTTATTCGAAAGGTATTCGTCTGATGACAAAAATTCCTAAATTTGGTAATTTTGTGAAATTTATTAAAGAGCAGTATCGGATTTGTCAAAACACCGCCGCTTCTGATAGCAGGAATTATTCTAATCCAAATAGTTACCGCTAATAAAACTTATAATAGCAATAAAGGACATTTGAAACCCGCTCCGCAACCCCACTCATATCCCGTTGTTATTGATAGCAGTAATAAGTCGCAAAACAGTTTATTTAAAATTTTACACACAAACATCTTTATAAATGTCCCGCATTCGCTAATATGTCACCGAGTGATCGATTCAAATGTGTGAAAGAGCTCGACGCGTGTCTTAAATTGTTAAACATAAAGCACGCGGATGTCAGTCAGAGGTCAAGTGTAAGATATGTTTCAATAAACATCACACTCTTTTACATTTCAATAGTCCTTCGGACAGAGACAGACTGCGCCGATCTCACACGCGGCGCTAGCACCTACAACGCGCAGACGAATAGATAATGTCACTCGGCCGACGTTCAGCTTTGTAACGATTCCATTGCTGCTCCGCGCCTTTATAATACTATTGCTAATCACAGCACGCTCATACGTGACCGGCAATGTACTGCGCCCGCGACATTGTTGTTGTCAACTGCTACAATTATGATTCGGGATAACTCTATTAAGGAACAATACTTACGTTGTTTATTAGATAGTGGTTCGCCAACTAATGTTACTACTGTTGATTATTATGAACGTTGGGTTTAACAAAAAACTACGCTTGCATTTCCTCAGTTAAAGGGATTGGAGGGACAGAGAACGCCGTTAAGGGCTCTGTTACCTTTCAGTTTTCTTCTCGTTTTAATTCGCAAGTTAAATATAATAAATAATAAATAATAAAATAACTTTATTTCAGACTTTTGAAGGTGGTCCATATAAAAGTGTTAGTAAAACAAAATTAATATCTTAAGGACCTAAATATTAGTACACAATAAAAATCCAATGAAAAAATAAAAATTAGAAACATTAACATCGTTCATATTTTAACGTGCAATGACTTCCACCGGGCCAACATTGGGCTGTCCGAGCAGCTCGCAAACACGCTCAGGATACGGTTGGGGCTGGCGTGTAACCGTGCTTCCAGGGAGGCACACCTCTTCCTCATCACGGCTGCGAAACCGTCAGTCCTCGCCTCGGTGAATAAGCCGGACGCGCTGCACCGCCGCGGCAGCCCCAACAACACACGGAACGCGTTGTTGTATTGCACGCGAAGTTCATTGTACGCCCCCTGCGTGTAGTCCAACCACAGGCCGCACGAGTAAAAGGAGACACAAAAAGCTTTGAACAAAGTAATTTTCACATCCTTTGAACTCCGCGCGAACCTGCGGGCTGCGGGATGTTACATCGGACGGCCAACGACCTCCGCTCCCGCTCTATGTCTAGATTATCGCTAAAGTTATCAGTGACCCAGTGACCCAAATATTTAAACTTTGTAACTGTTTTCAACGGAGAACCTGCGAGAGTGAGCCTCGGCACAGTATGGGTTTTGCTACCTACCTTGAAAACCATCAACTCGCTTTTACTAACATTATATTTGAGTCCATGGGCCACCGCATAACGTTCACAAATGTGCAGAAGACGCTTGAGAGCACCTATCGAGGGGCTCAGCAGCACCATATCGTCTGCGTAGCTGATATTCTTGACGCAAACGCCTTCAACGTGGCATCCGACTTTGGTATTGCTGAGCTCCTCGATTAGCCCGTCCATATAAAAATTAAATAGTCTCGGACAGATTAAGCACCCCTGGTTCACCCCGCACTCCAACCCATACTCATCAGAGAGAGACCCCGCCCATCTCACACTATTCTTCTGGTGGTTATACCAGTACCTTAAAAGGGCCGTGATCTCACAAGGCAAGGTTGTCTGCCGTACTACCTTGTCCCACAGCACATCGTACGATACCAGATCGAAAGCCTTCGACAAATCCGACTGGCGTCGTTCCAGCTGTGTAGTACTGGACCGTGCGCTTCAGGCATAAGATAGCACTCTCCGTGGACAACCCTGGCCTAAAACCAAACTGCGCATTATTTAAACGGAGGTGCTTATCCAAGTGACCATTCAGCATACTATCCAGCACATTGGCTACAATGGTTGCTAATGAAATTGGCCTATAATTGGATAGTTCAGATGAATCACCGGTCTTATTTTTTACAATAGGCACCACAATTGTACGCATGAGATCGCAAACGCAAACACTCAACATAGCCCCGCATTAGGGAAACCCTGTGTCGCGGGTGCCACAGACACACATATAGACAACCACAAATTACACCCAAACTCACGAGAGAAACAAATGTAGGCCATACAAATATTTCTCCCGGCCCGGGAATCGAACCTGGGACCTCTGCGTAGCAGTCCGGCATGGCAACCGTTCAGTCACGGAGGCAGTTAAATAACAGTGGTTAATGCATAGTGTATAGAACATCGCAAGTATCTTAGGTAAGTGTACCCCAGCATGCTGCAGGTGTTCAAAGCTGAGACCGTCATGCCCCGGCGACTTACCTCTAACCATAGATTTTATTATAGAAACTACTTCCTTTGTAGAGATGGTTACAGTGTTCTCCGAAACGCCGGCCCCAGAACTAAACTCCTGAGAAGAGTCCACTCTAAAATGGCTTCGGAAGAGGTTGGCTATGCCCCTATGGTCATGGGCTCCCGTGACAGTAACCGGGACATCTGGCTTGCGATTTAATTTGTTTACCGATTTCCAAAATGGTCCAAAGCTTTTATAGGAATGGTGTTTATAGCGATTATGTCATTCTTAATTTGCTTTTCATTGTTTTGACATCAATTCAATTTAGCCTTGAACAGCTTTCTGGATTGACACATCTCATCATGGATAGAGCCCGATGAGGGTTTACCGTGCACAGTGTTGGGCAAAATTTAATTGTTCTGGCAATTAAAGATTGACAATTGATTAATTGTCAATTGCGAAACAGCAATTAACGATTGATCAATTGTTAGTTGCGGTTCTCGCAACTAACAATTGATCAATCGTTAGTCGCAAATATCTACAATTAACAATTAATCAATTTTCAATCTTTTCAATGTTTTTGATTAACAATTAAAACTGACAATTATGATTAATTTATGATTTATTTAATTTATAGAGTTAGGGCGTTGGTTGTGGGGGCCTGTTGGGGGCCCCGGTTGAGGGCCCCAGTTGGGAACCCCGCTTGGGGGCCCCGGTTGGGAACCCTGGTTGGGATCCCCGGTTGGGGGCCCGCTTAGGGCCCTAACCGGGGCCCCCAACCGGGCCTCCAACTGGGACCCCCAATCGGGCCCCCAACCGGGCCCCCCAACCGGGGCCCCCAACCGGTGCCTCCAACCGGGGCCTTCAACCGGGGCCCCCAACCGGGCCCCCAACCGGGCCCCCCAACCGGGGGACCCCAACCGGGCCCCGCAAATGGGGCCCCCAAGCGGGCCCCAACCGAGGCCCCAACCGGGGCCTCCAACCGGGGCCCCCAACCGGCCGGAATTGATTTTAATTGCAAATTTAATTGCAATTAAAATCAATTCAATTGAAATCAATTGCAATTGATTTTTTAATCTGATTGAATTATTGATTGAAATTTAATTAATTAACGCCCAACACTGACCGTGCAGAATGCAGTTTTGGAAATCTAACCTAGCCCTCTCATGAGCCTCACGGACATAACGGTTCCTACCCGTGACCTGTTTTCCCTTTTTTTCTTATTTACATCTAAACTAATCAACGCCGCGTCTGTCAGAATAGATACAATATATTTTATTGCAACAATTACTAAGGTCTTGAGGAAAATCAATTTGCTTCAGTTTAATGTTGCAATAATCGTGATACTTGGCAATCTGAGTAGAGTCTCGGTCACCCCACACCACCGTACTATTATTATAAACATGTTTTAAACTTTTTGGCTTAATTAGATCAATATTACATTGCACTACAACAGGAAAATGATCCAACCAGTACGTATCATACAGAATTGACGTATTTACTACAACTTGCCTCGCGGCACTAGTCACGATACAGTGGTCGAGCCACCGCCTGCAACCGTGCTCCTCGCTCACAAAAGTGTGAGTCCATGGGTAAAAGTTCTAAATCAACACAAGACCAAGATTGTTCAGCACAAAACTGTGTTAGTTCAATATAAAAGGGCTCACCGGGATGCGCGTTAAAATCTCCCAACAATAACATAGATTCTGTATCCTAACACTCAATTATAGCATTGATCTCCGCCAGGCAGTCCGTGAATTCGACCATATTGTCATTGCAGTCTGTCGGCATATAAACTGAAAATATCAACAACGCACGATCTTGTAACGACTCTTTACTCAATAGCAGCCAATCGGACACTTTTACACTCAATCACAGACACAGCAGCGAAATACAACGCTTCTTCGCTCGTTGTCGACAATATTTCTGACAAGACAACTTGCCTACCGCGCCTGTTGATGTTACCGCTTTGCCTTATTTACAAGGATCACCGGTCGCTGATAAGTTGTTTGACGACCCAGTCGTATTGATGTTTTAATCGGGGCGCAACTATTCCCGCTTCTTTTGTTACCGCGCATTGTAAATGGTAATTCTGCATCGCCTCCCGCTATACAAACCGTACTTGGTTACGTTGTTATGGGTACGGTGCCCGCTTTACTCACACATAATAACAGCGTGTCGCTTACTTGTATGCACGCTGTTTCTTCTTCGGATCGAGACTTTTTGGAGTCAATGTTAAAACAATTTTGGCAGCTCGACGAGGCCCCTACTGCTCGCTCGCTCGCTCGACGACCAACTCACTCGATGAAGAGAAGTGTGAATATTTTTACACTGAGACTAACACGCGCGATCCGAAGACTGGAAGGTATACAGTCGGATTACCGTTTCGAGACGACGTTTTTAAACTTGGTAAGTAGCTCGACTGTGCTAAATGTTGCTTCTTTTACTTGGGAAAAAAGTTAGATTCCGCTCCCGAATTACGCTCTGCGTATGATAACGTGATTCGAGAATATTTAGATAAAGGTTATTTGTCTCCCGCACCGCTTGATAATTTAATTGAAAATCAGCCCGCTTATATTATACCTCATCACGCAGTTGTTCGCTTAGACAGAGCGACAACTAAGTTACGCTCGGTTTTAGACGCAAGCTCTAGGACCAGTTGTGGAGTCACGTTTAATGATATTTTACATAGCGGTCCCAAACTACAAGTTGACTTGTTTACTATTCTTTTGAATTTTCGTTTGTTTGCCGTCGCGCTCTCTGCTGATTGCCGACAAATGTTCTTACAAATTGGTATAAGAAATTGTGATCGTCGCTTTCAACAAATTTTGTATCGCTTTTCAGCCGATGAACCTTTGTTATTGTATCAATTCAATCGCGTGTGTTTCGGCCTTATAAGAGTCCATATCACGCGCTTCGCACCGTGCCACAGTTAGTCGAAGATGATAGTCATCTGTACCAGTGTGTAAAAGTGTTAGAAGTATGTAATATAAAGTATGCTCTTTTTCCTGTACGGATTAATTCATTTTAGGTTGGTCGTTTCTACAGTCCCGAATTTTTCTTTCGGTACAATCTTACAAAAAACTGAGTCACTCAAAATTTTAAAAATGACCTTTCATTCATTTCTAAGTATCATAATTATGAACTCACGCTTGACCAAATAAAAAGATTTATAATGGTTCCTTAGAAGTTTCCTAGTATCTCCTATGGTTTTAAGAATAAGAATAAGAATAAGAATACTTTATTGCGTAAGCACCGAGACACACATGATCTTAAAATTAAAATAGAACATTATAAACTTTAAACTAAAATACAGGACTTACAACAAAAGTTACAACATAATTATAATGATTAAAACAAAATAAAAAAATTAAAAAAATATTAAAAATGTAATAATAAATGTAATAATAAATGCGTGTCGCGGCGCACGCAAACGGGATTTGCTCAGCTATTAGCTACAGGCTCATAGATTTCAGCCTGCAGCGCTGGTTTTCAGCAAGCCCGATATGAGTGAAGCACGGACTCGAGCACAAACAAAACAAATACATGCCTAACATGTGCGTGAGGCTTGGTATATATAAAAATATTTACACTAGATATACATATAAAACGAATACATAGATAAATAAAACAGCATAAGTGTAAACTAATTTAATTACTTAATTAATAGGTATCACGTAATTCACGTCGCGAGACCAGATCAGTTTTTCGGCCAGATAAGATGGACTGTTATATTTTATTATTCCAGGTTTCGGATTTCCCCATACTATCCCAGCAAAAAAAAACATACTGTATATTAATGATAAGAGTAATTAAATCAAAGATGCATTATAAATTACATTGTTTAAAAATATGTTATATGTTATATGAAGATGTAATTAAGATTCTGTGCAGTAAGTACTAAATAATGTGTGAGAAATAAATAAACATTTCGAACCAAGAAAATAATATAATAATAGTGACTCAATCTTATGAAGGGTTCAATGATAAAACGGAAAGTTTGCAAAACCTTGGACTTGGACGATTGGCCTACGCTTCGAGTCTGGAACCAGTGAGGTAAGCGATTATTATCAGAGTGTGCTCTTTTGGTTATCCAAAAGGTATACCTTGTACTTAAATCTAAAGGTGTGCACTGATTTCAGACTTCGAAGCGGTGGCGGCAAGTCATTCCAGCACTTCGATGCGGCGAATTTGAAGCTACCACGAAACACATTGGTGCGATGTTGGGGGACCGCGAGCGACCAGGCCGAATCCCGTGTGAACCGGTTCTTCACGTCGCGAGACCAGATCAGTTTTTCGGCCAGATAAGATGGACTGTTATATTTTATTATTCCAGGTTTCGGATTTCCCCATACTATCCCAGCAAAAAAAAACATACTGTATATTAATGATAAGAGTAATTAAATCAAAGATGCATTATAAATTACATTGTTTAAAAAATATATTAAATTTAAAACAAAAAAAATTGTGAAGTATTTACTAGTACCTCGAGAATTGTGTACTTTTTCACCAACGTTAAGTACCGAAAACTGGCAATTCTGGTGATGTTTTAAACATTTTTATCTACGTAAATGAGCGATACTATCACTTTCGATGATGATAAAAATATGTTAATAACCGAAACAAACAGTTTCGATTAAAACATCCAAAAAGTATTGAAACTACGACTTACGATATAACTTATTGTCAAAACTCCGTTGAATAAAATAGAAACTTCGAGTTTCGACGGTTTACTCGGGTAATACGTAAAAAAGAGAATTCAAAGAGATTATTACATGAAAATACTTACAATTTCTTACAAATCTAGTGCGTATAGCTTTGTCTAACTTAATATTTAAAATGTAGATACACATAATGGTATTAATTATAATTATGAGCAAATAATAAATCTAAAAAACTGGCCTGGAACAGTGTTTCGTACTTGGATTTGGTTGGAATTACTTCGATTTAAAAAAATTCAATACGTTGGATGATCTACCTTTATGCATCTTGAAATAGTAGTTACACTTATTTACTTAAAATATGTAACGCATAATCATTATTTTAGCGCATTCACAACCAATAAATGACAAATAACAGACGCGCGGTTAGCGCGGGCGGCGTAAATAATCGATAGTCCTAGTTGCGTCCGGCTCAATTACTTTCACGCGCTTTCAGATCCCGCCTAAACGGATGAAAGTTGAAATACGCGAATTTACAAGGGAGCAGCGGCAGACATTTGATACTGTACGTGTTTCTAAAATGAAAACTAATAAAATTTTATGTTATATTGTTTTCCCAATCGAAAGATAATACTATTAAAAGCAGATTACGCTAGTAAAAAAAAGTGTATTGTTTAAGTTTCGATTGTATACGTAGGGACAGTCGATAACGTATAATAATAATATTATTGTTGATATTAATATGAATATTATTACTTTCATTTATTTCCAAAATTACATGGAAGTATTAAAGATTCACTTAAATCAGTCACTAATATTAATTCCATACCAATGCATAAATACAAAAAAGCTTACACTATTTGGAAACTGTTTAAAAATTTCTTTATGAAAATATGAATCTTGAGGTTGGAAATGTATAGGAGATCTCGAGATTTATATTTCAAAGTTTTCTCTTTTTTTATATACTCTCAAATTACATTTTTTCTGTGCAAATTCACTTTTCGTAATATTTGAGTATTTGTAAACGCAGAGCAAAAATTCAAAATTTCATGTGACATTCCCGGATATTCCCATTTAACCTATAATATTCCCAAATGGAATATTGATCTACTTTAATTAAATGTTTGCATGTCGATAATGACTTATCGATAGATTATGGTACGACACTAAAGAAATCCGCCATTTGTTCGTTAAATATAAATAAATAAATAAATCTTGTTTAAGTGTGCACGTTCATTCCTAAGTAGCTCCTTTTTTTATTTTTTTTTTCATCCTACGAAGTAAATAGATGTCCAAAATGTAAAAATGAAATGTCGTGAAATGTCAAAGGCGTTGTTGATTTATCTATGAAATAAAAAATTAACAATAAACAAAACCTTTAACAACAACACACAATAATGTAACAAACGCAAAAAAACACGCTCAATTGACACAACAAAACGGCGGTACAGAAAATGTTTTTGATCCCGATTGTGGTACCAGTGTCATAATAGTACATTATGATATAAGTGCGGTAAGTTGAAAATTACAGCCGAGGCGATATTACTAGCCCGAGCCGTAAGCGAGGGCTATAAGAAAGCAGAGGCTGTAATTTTCAAAGCGCACGTATGTCATACGACGTTATAAAACATATTTGCGAGGAAATAAATAAGACTCTGACTTTCTTAAACGAATAAATCTTCAATTACTTGTTAAAGCAGTTATATAAATTTGAACAATTTTTAAAAGTGATTGTTACGTTGCCAGTTGGCATTTTTACAATCACCCCAGTCTCTCTCTTACTTTCTTGAGTGAAAGTAGGAGAAACGAGACCACAGAGTTCTGCAGTCGGTGGCGGCGGCGGAGGCGGTTGCGGCTGCGGCGACGATGGTGGAATGTACGCGTGTGTGCTCGTAGATGGTTGAAAGTCAACACTTGACTCCAAATTTAAGTTCCTTGTAATGCGAGAGCTAATTTCTTCTTTATTTCTTATCGAATCTTCTATGTATCCTTCGGCTACATTGCTTGACCGCCAGCCTCCGTGGCGTTTTAGTGTCAATAAGTCCGCACCTGAATCGGCGAACAATGTAGCCTTCTGAAACTGTGCCCTGTGTATGCATATGCTTGAGGCAAATTTAAGAAAGTGGCAATTTCTTTCGGCATTGCTCCCAATTTATTAATGCCAATGGGTTGGTTAGTGCATCTTCCATTTTGGTAATTTTGAAAAAACCTTTTTGAATTAGCTTTTGTTGAACGAAGCGCTTCGTATTTCTTCACTACGTCGTAAAAAGGCCCCTGTATTGTGAACGACCTTGGAATTTTATTTTTTGTGTTTTTGACCTGGACAAGAAGAACCCGCCCATGGTTCTCGACATCACATAACAGTTGTTATGTTTGCCAACTCTTGACGTCTACATGCACCATTTATACCGAATATTAATACAACCTGAAAAGAGATAAAAAGAACGTATAAACACCTATATTGTAAAGAAATACGAAAGTGAAAGAAATTAATAACAGTAATTTAGTTTCAACTGACCTTTGTTGCCAAATAATGCCAATCCGGAGCTTCTTTTAGGAACTTCTTGATATTGTCAGTCGAAAATACTTTCGACTTTTTACTTACATGGCCATCTGAGCGTCTTTTTAGAAATGCTATCAAGTTGGAGTATGACTTGATATCAATACCATGGTTTGTTTTCATAGTGCTTTTTTGCATTGAATAGTAGCACCACAATGAGCTTGACTTATATTTTTGAGAAAGTTCCATGAAATAGGCTAAAAACACATTTTCTGAAAATGTATTTGCATCTTTGCTTGTTTTCCATATGATGAAATTTTGATACGCTTGTAAGTATCTATCGGTCGATCTTTCAGGTAAGAGGCTTAGAGTAGCCTTTTTCGCTGCGTTTAAGACTTGTGGCGGTGTTAAATTAATAAATTCATCACTACTTGACGACATTTTCAAATAAAAACAATACAGCGAAAAGAAAAAGCGCGCGAAATAATTTTTACTTGTCCACAAATTAGCCATGCGCGCGCATCAACTTTTTTTTTAGGCAAAGGTATAAAAATATATTATATATTTCTAACATAAAAACTCTTTGCAAAGATTTAAAAAAGTATCGTTCATTTTTAGACGGAGCATCTTAAAAAACCGTGGATGTTACTTTATTAAAAAAAAACTCGTGCGTTTTACATTACAATAACGCACTCGTACGTTTTACATTACAATAACGCACAAGTGCGTAATGAAATACATTACGATATTGCAATTGGTGTGATTTCAGCCACTTTACGAACAAATATGTTATAAAATTATTTTTAACACCCTTGCTCGTAAAGCTGATGTAATTCCACCGGTTTTAAATATGTAAAGCGGGTCATAAAAAACGCGTGTGTTACCAAAGCAAATAGTTAAGTTATAATCCATACAAATTCCATAACAGTATTATTTGCCATTTCAAATATGGAACTGATCGTCGCCCCACGACTCCAGCTAGTGAGCAGCGCGCTGTTGCTATTCAAATTTCGAACAAATCGCCGCGCGGCGCCAGTCAGTAGGCAGCGCTAGCGCGCTGTTAAAATGGCGGGAAAGCAACAGTGTGCATTCACAGATTGAGTTTATTTAAAAAAAAAACAGTTTATTTGGTAATTTAAAAACTTGGCTGCATGCTCTAGCGTCTTTGCCAACATTTTCACGCAGCCACGGTAGAAAATAATCCTCGCGCCATTTTTCTCAAATTTTCTTTTCTTTGTACTTGTATTGTGAATATCTAAAAATGATAACTTTCAATAATGAAGATGAGCAACATATAAAATGTTTTTTTCTGTTTCCTCGCAAATGTGTTAAAAAACGTCGTACGATATACGTGCGTATTGGTTATAACCTTAGAATAATAACGCATAGAAACCTAGCCCGCACACGCTAAGTGAGGCAAGTTAGAGGGTTCCAAACGCGTCCCAGGAGCGCGCGGGCTGTTAGTGCTCAAGGTCATATTGCACCGCGAACAGCTCCAAAATTTTTTGCTAAAAATGACGAAATGTGCGGTAAATGGGTGTAAAAATACAACAGACAAACATAAAATAGACACTAACATCGCATTCCACAAGTAAGTAATGCGTTTCAACTCATATTTTTATGTAAATATTCACTAAAACAGAAAAATAATTTCGCGGCAACAAGATACGAAAGTGTTGCAAAGTAACGAATTTTTTTTCTCCCCATTTTGCTATTCTGTATCAAAATAATTATATTACGTAAATTTTAGTGGTGCCTGTAATTTAGATTTATTTGCGCATCTTGAACTAATATTTACTTTAATAAACATTAAATGTTTTCGTTAACTCCTGTAAGTGATTGGGACACTTAATTATTTTATAATACTTTTAACGGCTCTGCGTTCATGCTTTATTGAATAATTATTTATTTTAATTTTATTTGAATTGGAGCACATATTGCAACAAATTTACAGTACTTATATATTTGTTTCTACTATAGTGTTGGCACCACCAGTACAACTTTGATAGCTTATTATATGTCTTTCTTTTCGTAACTCAAGCGAAATATTTTATATTAAAATATTTTATTTTCTTAAAAGGGGAGCATTCTTAAGCGATTGTTTAATCTATTTTAACAGTTATTTTCTTTAATGTTTGCTTATGGCATTTTCGGTTTTAGGTTTCGAATATGGCACTTATTTCTAAATCCAAGATGCGGGCGCGATTTTTCGAATAATGGCAAGTTGGGTATCGTTTTCGAGATGTTTGGGAATGTTCAATACAAATATGGCACTCATTTCTAAATCCAAGATGGCAAACACGACAGTTCAAACAAAAGCAATATTCGTAATGAGCACCCCCAAATACCTCGAAAACGATACCCAACTTGCCATTATTTGAAAAATCGTGCCCGCCGTCTTGGATTTACAAATAGTGCCATATTCACATTGAGCATCCCCAAATACCTCGAAAATGATACCCACATAGCATTTTTTTGAAAAAATCGTGCCCGCCATCTTGGATTTAGAAATGAGTGCCACATTCGTAATGAGCACCCCCAAGTACCTCGAAAATGATACCCATATTGCATTTTTTTGAAAAAATCGTGCCCGCCATCTTGGATTTAGAAATGAGTGCCATATTCGTAATGAGCACCCCCAAGTACCTCGAAAATGATACCCATATTGCATTTTTTTGAAAAATCGTGCCCGCCATCTTGGATGTAGAAATGAGTGCCATATTCGTCATGAGCATCCCCAAGTACCTCGAAAATGATACCCATATTGCATTTATTTCAAAACTCGTGTCCGCCATCTTGGATTTAGAAATGAGTGCCATATTCGTAATGAGCATCCCCAAATACCTCGAAAAGGATACCCATATAGCATATTTTGAAAAATCGTGTCCGCCATCTTGGATTTACAAATAAGTGCTATATTCGTTTTTCATCGACAAAACCGAGCACATCTGTAGGCACCTGATCGACAATGTCGGGCAAATCTGTAGGCACCTTTAACTTAATGATGAGTTAAGCAAGATACAATTTCCCCACTTTTGAGGGAAATGTTATTC
Organism: Hyposmocoma kahamanoa; assembly: GCF_003589595.1. Classification (NCBI taxonomy): domain Eukaryota; kingdom Metazoa; phylum Arthropoda; class Insecta; order Lepidoptera; family Cosmopterigidae; genus Hyposmocoma; species Hyposmocoma kahamanoa. The sequence goes on along the minus strand of NW_020653200.1, from coordinate 14,037,317 downwards.
CATGGCATCATTATTTGTATATTTGTGTGCGTGCCGACGAGCGTAGTTACAAGTTGCTTACGCCTACATGAATTTGGTTTTTGCCTCACTTGTGACAGTTCGTTTGATATGAAACTATCATTCTATGCGTTATTATTCTAAGGTTATAACATGCTCGGCTCAATTAAAAACTCCGCCTCGCATGTTATAAACCATCTTTACGCACTAATATCGTAATGTACTATTACAACCTTAAACATAGTCTTTTTTTATTATAATTATTGTATTTTTTATATTACAAAATATTAATTGTTCGAAGTTTTATCTTATAGCTTGAAAGAATTGTAAGAGTTTATTATCGCCAACAATAGGAAAAAATGTACTATTTTGCTCGGTTATCCTCTTTGTTTACATTTCGGACATCTAATAATTTATGTGAATCATACTGTTAGTTAGTACAATTAGTTATAATAAGATAGTTTTTATAAGCCGTGGAAATTAATTAAATAAAACAAAATAATCATTTCGATATTTATTCTTTTATCGAACTACAAATACATTTTGTACAGAAGTAATTTAAAATATTTTACGGCGAATTTTTTGCCCTAACATTCATTATACATCTCAATAAATAAGAAATATAATACCTATTCATAGGTTATTATTACATGACAAAGTATCCCAAATAACATACTACTGATAAAGGCAATAATTTTATAACAGCCGTATAACCAAGCGAATTAAGAAAGACGTGTCAGGAAGTATAACAAAACCTGCCGGTTAACCGCGTACCGCGAAAGACAAGCCTGGTGTGATTGATATACTAGTCTTAGTGCGGTAAAACACGTCCGATTTCGTGTCTGATAGTCGGCTCCGACTATCGGATCGGATTCCCTCAATACACGTCCGATAGGCGTCCGATTCTTGCGTTAGACTTTTCTGAACTAACTGCAGTGTTGCCAATTTATGGAGAATTCCCCAAATACAGGGAATTTCTACTCAACGACTCGTTTGGGGATTTTGTTTGGATTACAATAGTTTGTATGAACTGCGGGCCCGTCCCAGCGCGCCCGCCTGGACACGGACATGTGTGAACGATAGTCATATAAACGCAACGATATTTTTTTAAGCCCCTGATGAAGCACGGCCCGTCCACGTCCCGGGCACGGCCCGAATATGTATGGATAGACCTTAATACCACAATATGCCACTCGTCAAGCTTAAATATTAAGGTTTAATCTTAACTCAACTGATTGAGTTTATTTCTAATTATAGCATAACGTATACGTAATAGATGGGCAGATTTAGACTTTCTTAATTATTTGATATATTTTTAAGCGTAACAATAATAATATAATAAATTCAGAGAATGAATAAATATTATTACGTAATGTGGAAAATATGGCCATTGCTCTCCCCAAATTTATAACCTTAATTTTTGGGGATTTTGAATAATTTGCATTGCCAACGCTGCAAATCGGAGGGAAGAATTCGGCTGAAGTACTTTGTTTCCATGGCCAGCAATAAATTTTAAAAAAAATTAGGAGGGAAGAATCGGAGGTGTATTTCGTCCCCCGCAAAAGTATAAAGAGCGCGCCTTCAGACAATCGGATGGGTAATAAAATCGGACACTATTTCCGACTCCGATCCGATAATCGGATCGGACGTGTATTGAGTGTTCATACAATTATATGGTACGAGCGCCTTCCGGTAGTCGGATTAGACTATCGGATGGAAAAAACGGACGTGTATAGTCGCACATAACGTTTTATATGAGAGGCGCTTAGATAGATGAAAGCAACAACATTCATATTTTTCCAAATAAAATTTCGTAAGAAAACTTATCAACGTCCCATACATTTATTATTAGGCAGTTGGTTTGTATGAGAAGTTGGTTTTTTGACGATTATATAAAAATCATCCAAAGAAAATTTGCTCGTTTCACCGGAATTATTCTTAAACATGTCACACTATATTTTACAGTAAGCTATATAAACTGACTCTTGCCGAACTGAAAATTTTAACTTTATTTCAACGTAGTAAGGTACAATTATGTAAAAATAAATTTGAAGTATTGTATATTTTTAATACAGTTGCTCAAAACGTTGGATTTTTCGCACTAGTGCTTTTTACATTACCATTTTTTAAATTGACTGTTGTTTCAAGTCTTAAACATGGAACTAAAGAGGTTGTATATTTATTTAATATTTATGGGCTTTGTGACGTAAGTCATTCGTCATTAAAACTTATATTTACTTAAAAACATATTATTTCTTTAAATTGCATAGGTGTTTTATAAAACAACGGGTTACATTTAAAAATACCAAAATATTTTCCATAAAGATGGCTGATTGAGTATTAACTATGACCGGAGGTGAGTACCTATTACGCGAGACCGCTAAGCACGGCACTAAAATAGTAATTTTAATGTGGCTGAATACTGGCAACAATTGCCATTGTACTCTGATTTTTTATCAGACAAAGAAATAAAGTGAGTTTTTTAAAAATACTGTTTTATTTTACTTTCAATGTAGTTTTTTCGCAAATGTATTAAAAAACATCGTTTGATACACGTAAGGGTTCGTCATTTTCACTTGTCTCGAGTCTTGACCCTCGGTTCTGGCTCGGGCCAAGAAGCCTCTAGACTCGTGGATAATGACTAACTTTCCACACTTGTATCCAAATAGTTATTTTGGATACAAGTGCGGAAACCTCTTTACAACGTCTTTAGTTCTATGTTTAAGACTTAAAAACAACAGTAAATTTAAAAAAAATGGAAAAGTAAAAAGCATTAGTGCGAAAAAATCCAACTTTCGGCACGATTTGTAGTACGAAAAATACCACGTTTTGAGCAACTGTATCAAAAATAACTATTTTAGTTTGATCCACCGTTTAGTACATTAAAGTATGCGCACAAAATACGCCAACACAAAACATACATCGGGATCCCAGATATAGTTTTCTCGTTTTATCGGAAAAAGTAATTATTGCGCTATCTAGCGAGAAAAATTCAGAACGTTTCTAATTCAGTTTCACTTTTCTTCTATGTAGCTATACTTTTAAAGTTAAGTAATGAAAATTATGTCTAAGTATATTTTAGACAGAACATCCACGTGAGCAATAATCATATACATAAGAGATTAATATTGATATATCTTTTCAGTGTACCAAACTTAAAAATATGAAAACTATCAAATTCTTTATTATAATTTAAAATTATTTTTTTTTACAAGGGCTAGTTTTGCTACAAAATCCTACAAAGATTCAGTTTGCGTTGCTCGTTACCTGTGGCAGAATACCTTGTTCATAAAGAATTATCAGAGTGTGGATCACATTCACATAACTTATTATAGAATACATGGCACACTGTTTTTATAAATATACATTCAACGTGATTAATAAACACTGTTCAGTTTTGCAAGTGTAAAAAAATTATTACCAATATCAGATTATTTTAAATTAATTTCGTTGGCTGCTCTCGATTCCGTTGTTGTAGTCAGGCTTAGCAATAGCGCCAATAGACAAAACTAACTAGAATGGAAAACCCGTCTTTTGTGAAGTGATGGAACAGACCTCTGCTTCTGCTACCGTAACTGCTGCAGTACCGCACGCTTTTTTACATCTGTTTCCGTTTCTGACGAGACGCGCGCGCGGATTGCTTGGTGGTGGGGCGCGCGTCTCTTAGCAGTTTTGTGTTGTGTTAAGTGCAATTACGACACCAAAAACAAGCTCTGTTTAAAACTATTTCGTTGAAATCTTTATGGTATTTACACTTCTACTTCCGTATCCGCTACCAGTAAGATTTACTTGTGACATGTTACCGTTATGACACTTTCTTAGAAGCACTACTTTTGTGTTCCCAGCTTGCTCGCGTCTATAAAAATAATGATATTTTTACAGGCAAAATGGATATATTACTGAAGACGTCTTTTGTCTTTGCTAAGCCTGAAGCTATGTATTAAAAAAAACGGATTGCCTTTTTAAACTAACACAACGTGAAGGATTTTCAAATTTTGACATAGGTATTTATTTTAGACTTTCCTTTTAAAATTAGTATAGATTATGAAATGTTTTCACCATGCAGAGCCATCTGCTCCTGCATACAAGTTAAAACTCCCAAAAAGAACGTCATTTACAGTGAGCGATTGCATACATAAATACTGTTTTGATATTTTATATACTAACAATGTTTTACTTTTATTAAAATCAGACTAAACTTTTTGAAAGTTACAGTTTTTTAATGGATAGCGTCCATTTTTACTACATATTTTATTCGTAGCAACGTTTAACATTACCATTAGAGCCTCCAAATAACCAAGTAATCGAATTGATGTCCATATTATTCATAGACAAATAGTATTAAAATTTTGCACAGTATAAATCTGAATTTATTATAATATACAACATGTATTCAAGAGTAAATCCTTATTTATCTATATAACATCTACTCACAACATCCCATTGTTCTTAACGTTTGCTCGCTTCTAAACGCTAGACACTAATTGCGAAATGTTTTTCATAATTGTGATAGTATCAACAAAAAATAAAAATAATATTTTAAAGCTGACAATTTACCATTAGGTCTCTGTAATAGTGGGGCGCTAGTATTTTGATAACCACAAAACACCTCTTCTTAGGGCCCAGTCATTAGGAAAGCATTTGAGGTAGTATAATGTAATAGTAAGGCTGCACACGGTGCGAATGTTTCTCAACTGTAGTTCTTATGCAGTCGGACAACTGTACGCCGACTGCACACTGACCTACTTTTTTTAAGTTGACAATGTAGGTTTGATTGGTAGAAGAAATTATTTTTTTATTGTGTAGTGTCTTCGTCTAGAGTCCTAATTTAAATTATCAGCCTTTAAAAAGCGATCGCAAATTATTAAGACGGCTACGACGTCAGTCAGCATAGAAGGACTAGCTTGGCGGATTAATATTGAAGTATTATGAACTTAATAACTTTAGGTTTAAACTTATTAAGTATACTGCCAAGCAGCAATATAATACGGTGGTTATGCATTGGTTGGCTATAAAGGGCGCCTTCAAATTAGTCGCTTGTAGAAGTGCTCTAGTGGCGCGACGACGGTGTCGCGACAGTCGCGCGTCTGGTGCGCTTTAGTGATTTTTAATTCACTTAGTGAATGTAGACTGCAAAAATGGCGCGCACGTGTGACGACAGTGATACTGCAACTGCACTTCTAAATATTGTGTGCAAATTGGTAGTGTCGCGGCTGCAGCTCCACTGCTGTTCAACTGTAGAGTTTCTATATGCATCTAATTTGAAGGCGCCCTAAGGGCTAAATCGCGGTAAAACAACAACAAGAGCCTAGCTCTTAAATCTAAAAGAGGTATAAATATCACATTCCAAAATAACTACGACTTTATGAACAAATTAGGTTTGACAAAATTAAATAGTAATTTATTAGCCTTGTAATATTATTAAATAGGTCACTTAGTTATTACCTTAGAGTAACGCACTACAGTGGCTACACAATTATCAGATCTTACATAATCGATACAGATGCTTTGATTTACACAACAACTGACAAAATAAATGTAAAAAAAACAGATACAAACAGAACAATAACATATTAAGATATTTTTTACCTTGGAACTTGTTTTATTGATAAATAAATAGATTAATTAATTACCTAATAAAATAGCATCTATAAAAACTTTTGTAAATAAAATGTGATTAGCTTTTAACGCCATAAATAACATAAATATGTACATATTACTAACTTTACTGTAAATACTTAGGCACGATAAATCTAACATTGAAAGCTACAACTCCTAGAGTCTATCGGCCCCTTACTATTTCTTACTAAACACGATTTTAAAACATGTCACTTACTTCTGTGTACCTACCTTCTTACGCAATTTGTACCCAGGTGTGTAATGTAAATATATTAGAGATAACTTTAATTGATTGTGATGTCCATGGTACTTTTCAAAAGTTAACACATTTATTTCATAAGTTTAACGTCCATTGTCTACAAAAGCGCTATATTCATGTCTCATTATCACGCTGTTAGTTAAAATAACGATATATTATTAGTTTTGAAACACAACTTTTTCTTCTACGCATTCGTAGAAAATGGGCCTAAGAGGGGCTTCATGATGTTACTTCTTAAACTAGGTACGTTATTTATGTTACAATTACACAGAATAATTAATTTACACAATAGTTACTTCGATAACATGAGTAATGTCCTACACTGCATAAATTACGAATAAGGGTTATTTACTTCATACAAAAATCGACGTTCCAAAGCCTGAAATTCTTTTTATAGCTTTCCTTCATAACAGTGCCGACTACATTATATGAGCAGCTCGTTTGGAAATAAAAATTAAAAAATGCACAAGTCTTCGCTAATACTGAACTATTAGAGAATTCCAGGCGTTACTTATTTTAATATTCTATCTACCTATGCTGGTACAGTTTATGCCTTCGTTCTGATGCAGTGAGGACGACTTGGCATCATGTTACAGAAACAGAGGCATTGATCACAGTGCCAGCAAACTAGCTATTGTAGTCAAATTCACTCCACATCACACGACATCATTATCGTTGTTGTGTATATTTTTAGGAGTAAACCGGTTTAACATTGCTAGAGCTCGTTTCTCAAAAATAATTATTATTTTTCAATATAATGAGGTCGAATTTTGGTCTCCCTTTTGGTCTTGTAGTTGTGCGGCTTCGTTTCATATTATAATCAAAATTAACTTGGCCTTTCTCTTTAGGCTTTATAACTATAACATCACTTAACAATTTCGTAACTTTATTTGGGAATGTAATGAGGCTACTTAGTACAGTTTTACTACAATAAGTTTAAGCCGAAACGATCTTTTCATAAACACAATTAAATTATACTATGCCAATATTTTATCATTTATTACTTAGGGATATAAATTATACCTTATGTTATAAAAATCAAGGTGGGCCACCGCCAGCACAAAAATATCTTAAGGAAATCCAAATTCTAGGCCGGCCGTGATATAATTTGTAATGCAGTATGTACAAACTACATTCAGGTACTTTACAATAAAATACTGATAGATTATCATCAATAATACTGGATTTTGGCACTCTAGGAAGTATTTTAACTTTATGTCAACTGTTACAAATAAGTAACCACATTGTTCTATTATTTTTGCTTCTATGGTTTTTGAATGAGTTGTTATTTAATGCCGCCCGTTAGCTCTTATAGTTTGTACACAAGGGACTTTGCACCAACATCCCAAAGGTTAAACAATTTATGACCGGGAGCAGACTTGGTTTGAAACCTAGCGTAAACTCAGTGAAAAAGCGTTTCGCAGTCTTCCTCTCTAAGTGGATAACTCCTCGTAAATATTTATTGGCAGTTTTTACCTATTAATAAAATCTAATTTTAAATCAAACTTTATAAAAATATTTAATTCAACAATTTTCAAAACGATTCTTTGGCATTCTAAATGGGTAACCTAATTTTCTTTGGCGATACCTGTTATTCTTTGGTAGCAGAGTATTTTCCTAATAAATTTACGTTATTTAAAAATATTAAGAATCTCCGATTGCATTAAAATAACAATTTCTTAAAGTATAAGAATAGAAATGGTAGGATTGTATCCAATTATTTGGGTACAATTGGCAAAATATTCGGGACAACTGACAGAAGCATTGAACGAATTCATGACTTTTGTAATTTCATGACTATTTCTTGCCTATAAAGTAAAAGTACTAAGAAAAGCGGACTTATTTTAGTTTACAATATTGCTTAGCATCGGAAGTATAAGACGTAGCAGTAATCGTTTGGTTTGTTTCACTGTGTTTCATTTTCAGTGTCTGCGGGAGTCGCTGGCTGGTTCACACTGATTCGGACCTCTCCTGAAGGGCCCACCACGATTTTCACCTGAAACAAGATGCTTTTTGAATTTAAGACATTTTAACTTCCGATAAAAATAGCCCGGTTTCATCTCGTACAAATGCAATGCAAACGACGTAGCCCCAAACTATAGCTTTCCAAAAACATAAAAATACTGACAGTGAATTCTACTCCCTTGCCGTACGCATCAGGAAATTTGAAGTCGAGCGCTTAATACGAGTGAGTGGTAAAGCGTGTTCTACGGTTCTGGGCTTTCTAGTAATCCGAGTGAGAAACGGTGAGAGAGCGGAGCTAAATTGTAAAGTTCTCACTCCGACTGAAACCCGACAAGCAGGTCACTTTTCTGCGGTGATTAGAAGCTTCACATCTCGTATTTTTCTTCCTTCTTTTTGGAACCATTCATAAACAACAAAAGATACTCACAAATCCACAAATATGCTCTACATTCTCATCAAACAATAACAATATGTATGAATTTGGAGGTGTCGGGACTCGGGAGTCGATTCACGATAACTCAGTTGTCGACCGATTCAATTTTTTCATTTTTATTCACAACACCCGAATCGAATGTCAAACTGTCATATTCAAACCGACCCGAAATGACGTCACACCCGTAAGATTACTCGAACTTCTCGACCGGCAAAGGCTACAAACGTGAATTACGTTTGTAGCCTTTGCCGGAACACAGTTAACAAATGAAAGTTATCGAACGTCCTATTGTTTACAAAGCAAGAATGTAATATCGAAATACCATATCGTTTTAAATAAAGTATGGATTTTGTTAAATTTAATGAATTTATTTTAATGAAAGGCTATTGCATTCCTATCTTTTAGGCTTTTAAAGTCTTAAAAAGATATATAAAAGCATTGTCATTTTTCATAAAATCTATTTCACCGACTAACTCTGTAAACGCTGTTGGATAACGATATCGAATCGGAATTGATCGTTTAACTCGAAGTTCTGAATAGATACTACTACCCGGGCGACTACCTGAGCGAAGAAAGCATACCTAGTCTCCCCGTCAGACATTCATAGCGTAGTAAACAGGGTTAGGAGGTGGGGCGATAGGAGAGGTAGCTGCAGTAGCAGAGTTCAATACTCCCGACGGAGCTCCCTCAGGGGCGCCTCTAGCTGCGCGAGATGGGGAGCCTGGGGCTGGCTGGTACAAGGGCGCTGCCACCTGCACATGAAAAAGTGATATAAAGTGATAAAAGTTATATCCCATTGTATAATGTCACTGTAATTCCTTACCATACTTTGAAGTTTTCACTGCCAAATGTGCCCGGGGGTATGGGCACATTTGGCAGTAAAAACCTCAAAATAATGTTTTATTTTAAATCCAATTTGAAAATAAAAAAATAGTCGTTGTTTTGTCATTATTTTTAATTCATTTGTATAATAGGTTTGTCGAAGGATCGAGATTAATATTGGGTTTTTGTAAATTTTGCAACCATTACCTACTTGAACACATTTCTTATTTATTAATTAATGTTAAACTGTTACAATTTTACATTTTCTACCGTTTCTGCTTTTTTTGCATTGGCTAAATAGTCTGGCCTGTATGTATAGTATGTTTGTGTTAAATAGTAATTGTTGTGAAATGCATACTAGAAGGTACTTCGTGATATTTTTAAATCTTGTTTACATTATTATCCTATTGTACTTATTGAATAACACCTATAATACCTTTTCGGAATAGCAGATCATTTGCTTTCCTCCCCCGGGTTGAGGAGCCGGCACAGGTCGATATCGTGCTGGTGCAGGGCATAGACTCTGAAAATCAATTACACGTTTGTTATTCATAATCAAACATTCGCACGTTAAAATGCGATGCTGCTTCTTTGTATGACATTTTTTACCCCCACACTACGTATACAGTGGGTATGTACTTTATTGTTAGAAAAACATCGCATCGCAGTTTGCTACCTTGTCAAAAGTTTCACAAAACAATCCGAAAAATGCTAGTAATGTGTTTTGAGAAAAAATCGTTGGCAAATTACGTTTTCAAGCTTGGAGCGTACTTTTTCTGTACTCGGAAATAAACAAATGCTTTTATAGTCAATAGCACGTCAAATAAGTCACTTTGACCTTTGTCTTCCTAACATTGAATAAACATCAATGATCCATGCTTTTTTTACGTATTGGTATAATATTATTGATAGAAAACGTAGTGCTTAAATTCTCTTTGTTGATAGACATAGACAAACATACAAAAATTGAAGCTTACATTTACAAAACAGCAAAAATGTGAAGTATAGCCGACACGCGTACACATGTAATAAGCCAAATTATATTTTATATATTTATTTTAGGTATGAGTAGCTGCCGATTCTCGTTTGAGTCTAGAAGAAATAAAGATATAAATTAAATTTAAAAAATACATAATGATAGCTTAGAGGAGACACATTTGCACCTGTAGGGGGTGAGTGTACTGTGCTCGCTGAGGCTGCACAGGTATCGGCTGTGCCTGTTGCTGGGGCTGCGACGGCAGCTGCGGTTGCGGTTGCTGCTGTGGTGTGCTCGTGCCGCTACTGCGCTGCTGCTGCTGGTAGTACTGGTGCATGCGCGAGTCTGAAAGTCAAGGTTTGCTTATTATTATTAAATATAAGCAGGTACGATAAACATAATAAACATATTTTTTTATTGTTGTCCACATAATTGTTAAGGTGTCGTTTAAAATGGGCAGACCTTATAGTTACACAATAGATAACGGACAGGTACACACAATCAGTCGGAGTCCAATGGGTAGAATAGTCGTGCTGGTAGTGATAATGCGCGCTGTAGGGCACGTAAAGCAATTGATGGTGCGTGCGGATTGGTGGAGGCGATTCCGGGCGACGGCAACGTTGCACCGCGCGCACCGGCGACGTCTGCTCTGAGCTCGTCTGAGAACTATACAGCTCCTGACTGCTGTCCGAACATCTGGAACACAAAAATGACCTATCGCTGTAAGGTTCCTGAACTCCCTGTCCACTCTCGCCAACGGCTCTCGTGATAATGACTGGGTAAACCCACGCATAGACACACGAGACCGCGTGTAGTATATGTACTATTTGCCAGGTTTTATTTAAATCAGTTACCGAAAAGTGTACGGAACCGGATTCATCCCTTAGTTTGCCAGCTTTACAGGTGGAATATTTTCTTCAAATTTAAATGGGACCAATATTGAGGTACCTTCTTTCCAACAATAAGGAATTATCAAAATTCAATTATCAATTCACATATGCGTTATCGTGTAACATCATACAAAAAAACGTCCAATTGAAAACCTGCTCCTTTTTTGAAGTCGATTAAAAAATGGAACTGCGGTTCACTTAGTTCATGCAAATTCCATGTCGAAACACATGTAAGTTAATATTATAAAAGGTTAAGAAATCAAGTAAAGCGTTTTAAAACTACCAACACGACAACAAGAGGTACAGCCAAGAGCACGTCAAGCTTGACACTTTGGACCGTTCTTATCCTAAGCGGCATAGAGTTGGATTTAAGTCTTAAGTGTTAAGCTTGACGTGCTCTTGACCCTGTACATATACTTACCCGATATTGACGTAAAGCGAGCAATTCCTGTACATGTCCTGTTGTTGGCGCTGATAGTGCGCGTAGGAGGCCATAGACTGAGCGTGCGCGTAACACGCATCCGAATGCTGCTGTGGCACCGGCGTGCCGCCGTGCTGTCGTGCCGTGACATAGTCCGACGACTTGGACCTGACCGATCATGTGGTAGACAGTTAGTTCAAATATTACACTAAAAGTTTGTGTATATTGTATTTTTTATATGAATTTTTTCTTTGTTTTTGAAAGTACTTTATGTGTTTTGCTGAATGTGGAAATTCGTAAATGGCATTTGATTACTCATATTTAAGTATAACTATAGTTGTAAAATTAGATAGTGAGTTTCCATAAAATGTATAAAAATAAAATATAATAAATAAAACATATGATATACACTAAACCAGGAATGTCACTTCAAGAATTTACCAGATTAACTTGATCCACAAACGTACCAAGTAGAACTAGCGCTAGCGCGACTTTGTGGCCGTGAGTTCAGGTTAGCCTCAGAGTAATACGGCCAGGAGTAGTTAGAAGTGGTTCGTTGACAGGCGTGAGGCTGAGTGGGCGTTGCTGACGCCGTCGGCGAGGGCTGTAGCTCATTTTGCATCTGTTGCAAAATTTCGTTTGAAGCACCCAGCTGCTGTTTCACTGACACACCGCGTACGTTTGGCCGGCGATGGAACCCTACGAAAAAAGGTATTATATCGTGTGGATGCTAATGAGTATCGCAGCTTACATCTGTCTCAAACGCCCATACCATAATCGTCATGCTCATCATCGCTGCTGGCTTGTGACTGAGATTCCTGGCTGTACCGCTGGCGAATGCGCTCTGTCCGCGGAGCCGCCGCGCGCGCAAATGCCGCGAGACCCTCATCGCCTTCTCCAGCTCCTTGAACATGTTCACCGCTAAAAAGTTCTGCTATAAAATTATGAATATTGTATTATTTTGCGACTCTAACAATCATACCCGGGGTGCCAGCAACAACATCGGGAGCGGGGGTTTCATTGTGATCTTGCAGGTCAATGTTAGTGGCTGAAGACGCAGATGTTCTGTCTCCTGGTGGCACGTAGTAGAAACCCTCGTGATGTGCTGCACTGCCCACGCAGGCCGTTAGAGGTGCAAGTGTGGAGAGAAACTGTCGTCGTGGTTCCGATCGCAACTACAACACATTTACCAAAGTAAAAATAACTATGTATTACTTATATTCTATTTGACTGCTCCATTCACACTCGCGTTCTCAAATCGACCGTTTTTAATACACTCAGAGACTTATATTTTCTTTTAGCAACTTGGATTGCTATAGATGTTTCACAAGAAAATTACAGTTATTTCTAAAAGGCTATAATATGATAATGAGCTTGTATTATAATACCATTTATGTCGGGAGTCTACAAATAGGTTAATTATACACGAAATCACAGGCAACGGTCAGAGTTTGCTACGACATTATTATCTTTTATTCATAGAAACTACGAGAAACTAATTATTACTTAAAAGTCCGATAAATTATCTGATAAATTAACTCGTAGTTATAATCTGTACCTTGTTATTTCGAGTAGTCTGAAAAAAATATGAACACAACAGTCGCATTATTAGTTAATTATTTCCACACCTTCTGAGCATCGTGATGCAAATCCCCTAGGTCAGGTGGTTGCTGACGCGACTGCACGGGTGCTGACAAAGTAGACGATGATGAACTCGAAGAGGCACTTCCAAACGCCTTTTCGCTGTTCTTGTCGAGACTGTTGAACGATTTGTCGCTGCTAGTCGAGAATTTATCGACACTGGCCCCTGCTGGCGAAGACCGCTGCTCCTCGTGTTCATCTTCCACGTCGCAAGTCAGAAGACGGATACGCTCCGCTAGAGATGTGGTTTCTGGTTGCTATTAATATAAATTTTTTAAAAGATCGCATTAGCAAAAACTATGTTTAAATATTGGTATACCAAGATGATTATCTTTTCAATAAACACTAATAATATCAAGTATTTTCCAGTAATTACAAAGTATAATGTTGAGACCGCAAATCAGTATCTACATCTTCTTGCGCTTATAACAGTTAGCTGTAACCACAACTTTATTCTACAGATTTAATTTGTGTTATTATTGATATCGTCATAGCACCTACGTAGTTACTTAACCTTACAGCTTATGTAGTAAGCTAATTATAAGCGTTCTATAGATTTTAATGCGTGTAAAATACTAAAGCCTCGATCACGATTTTAATCACTATCTTTTTTAACAGTTATGCTCTTGATGGTGTAGCCTCCTTCATTCCACACGACCCATAGCTAGCGATTCCATAAAGGGTCTAATATTTGAACGTGTAAACACGATAAATGTGTGAAATTTTATGAAAATGTGACTAATGTAATTGAAATATGTATGTAAACGTTAAAAGTTAACTTGAAAGGAAAACCTTTTTATTTTTTAAATGATCAGTATTTTTTTGTAAGTTTAACCGCCTAAATAGTTTTGACGCCGATTACGTTATCTATAGTTGCGGTCTGAAATTTTAAACATGGATGGACCAGTATGGCTAGCATCACAAAACGCGACTTGCACGAGAGCGACATAAAGCGCGAGATCTCTATGCGAGAATAGCAGTAGGTATCTCGTGCTAGTCACGCGCTGTCGTGCTAGCCCTTTAGCCATTATAAAATAAATGTATTACATTGCCTTCTATGGAATATAAAATTTGAAACGATGAAATCGATCAAAGCATCATTCGATTATCCATCTACAACCGATTCAATAAAACATCGAATGCATTTGCACCGTTAAAAATTAAGTATTCTGCTTTTTTACTTTTTACTGGTTACTTAACCTTTTGGAAGGAGCAATGAACAGGCTAGACTGAATATGGGAAGCGCGGCTGATTTTTTTTATAAGAAATACGAATAATTTAGTGTATTTCTGATTGTTTGTTGAATACATAGAAATCGACGGCAATATATTGAATTTTGCCGAATATGTAGGTACTGTGTGCAAATCCTATTTCGATGGCATTCAATGTTAATACGGTCCTAACTCGCGATTCAATATAAATTGATTGATTCTAACATTTGAAACATAATTATTCTAAACTACTGCACACGAATTGTTACAACAGTATTTAAAGAGGTGTACAATTGTTAAGCGCTTATTAAAAATAACAATTCCTTCGTCCAATCGTAGTCAATTTTCAAGAAAACTCTTTGTCTAATAAGAAATGACAGCCAGTAGGTATGTTCCGACGAAATTTAATAGTCCAACAAATTATGCGGTTGCATTGAAAAAATGGTCAATGTACTCGTCTTATTGATTCTTATTATTGAGTTTTCATTAACGAGCTACACAATCTGTCAAACAATGTTATATTGATAGTGACGATACTGAAACAAAGGTAAGTTAGAAGGTTAATCAATAAAATAAATCGGACCTCCCCTTATGAGCAATCCACAATTGGTATCGTATTCTACTTAAATTTCTAAAACGTATAACTTTCTATATTGCCTATCTATACCTCTGTATTTGAATTGTGATCGCTTGATACTACATACGAAAATTTTATTTTGTTCTTACATATTAGATTTAATCTGTAAAGTGGTTGTGACATTTTTACCTTTGGTTGTTGTTTTTTGCGAGCTTCACTCCGCAGTAGCGAACATCTGAGAGCATTTCTTTCAGCTACCCGACGCACTGCAGCCTCCTCCATCTTCGGCCGTACCCCGGCATCCCAAGCTCTGGGCAAAAAATTAGCAATCAAGTTTAGTAATCTTTCTCACTTTAACTGAACCATTTGGTAGATACAGTAACTGCTGCTGAAGCTTTTACTACCCCGTCACCATCATCATTAGTCTATCGTATTCCACTACTGGACATAGACCTCTCCCTTCTGTCTGTCTTCAGCTTGTCGTATCCATCTGCTACCAGCAGCCTTTCACTGCACGTCATGTCGCTTCGTCTAGCCATAGGGCGTCCTACATTACGTTTGCCGGGCCGTTGTCTCCACTCAAGAACTTGCTTTCCCCATCGGTAAGCACGCTCAAACTCATATCGCACTAAGGAAACACGTAGGGTTTCCCTGTGTCGCGGTTGCCACACACATAGACAACCACAAATTACACCCAAACTCAAGAGAGAAATGTATGTAGGCCATACTAATATTTAACCAGCCCGGGAATCGAACCCGGGACCTCTGCGTGCCAGACCAGCATGGTAACCGTACGGCCACGGAGGCAGTTTATTCATCACCCGGGCAGGGCGTGGGTGTTGGCTCTCCACGCCGGACTGGGGAACCACATGAAACGGCTGTTCACCAGCTGTCTCCGGAGCGGTGTGTTCCTGTCCGGCTGGAAATCGGCGAGGGTGGTCCTTATAAAGAAGGAAGATCGAAAGTTGTTTGAAAGAACACTTGCCGAGCGGCTCAGCGGGCATCTGTTGCGAGTAGGGCCTGACCTGTCGGAAGACCAGTACGGCTTCCGGCAGGCGCGGTCGACTGTGAACGCGATCCTTCACGTTCGTACACTGTCGACACAGGTACTGTCCCGGGGCGGAGTGGCGTTGGCGGTAAGCCTAGATATCGTCAACGCCTTCAACTCCTTGCCCTGGTTGACCGTTAAGGAGGCGCTTGAGTATCATCGAGTGCTGCGCCAGGATTCCGCCCAGCACACGCTGGAAGAGTGCCCCGCATGGGCCTCCGAGCGGAACATCCTGGTTGCCCGGATCGGGCGAGATCTCTCTCCGCCAGGCATAGTAGCGGCTATGTTGGCGGATCAAGAGTCCCATGAAGCAGTGGTCTCCTTCTGTGAAGCGGTGATGCTTCAGAAGGAGGTCGCCGAGCGTGATTGGGAGAGAGCCGATCCCGCTCGGCCCGGCTTCGTTCGCCAGTAAGTTAGGCAGCCGCGAGGAGGACGACAGGGCGGTGTGACCTGCTTCGTCGTGAGGAGAGGAGGGGGAGGAAGTAGTTCCTCCTAGGTGCTGAGGGGTTCCGGTGCGCAAAGTCGATCCCGGATGCTTCCCACTAGAGCACCCGAGAAGGCCACTGTGGGGTTTTAGCCGGTAGAAGTCCTAACCTCCCGCTGCCCACGCGGCGGAGAGGTATCCTAGGAGAGGTATCCCACGCAAAAAAAAAACATCCACGGAGGCATTCGTCGGTTATCGGTTCTATGACAGATATGGCCAGCCCACTGCCATTTCATTATTCTACCAGCTATGTTGACGACCTCCATTCTGTCGGCTAACCTTGTTTCGTATCATATCCTTCTGAGAAACTCCGAGCGTAGCTTGTCCCATTGCTTGTTGAGAGACTTTTAACTAATGGACTAGGTATACAGCCGTATCGTGATTGTCCACGAATCGGCTCCGTATGTCAAAACGGTTTTACTACCCGAAAAGAACAATAGTCCATCTGATGTAATATATAGAAAGACAAAGCTGAAAGTACATAATAATTATATGACAGATATGGATCTGTCGAAGAACTGATAATCGACGACTGCCTCTGTGGCTGAACGGTCGCCATGCTGGTCTGCCAGGAAGAGGGCCCGGGTTCTATTCTATTGTCTTTCTGTTAAAAAAAAATTACTAAATAACTCGTTGAGTAAACGATTAGCTTTCCTCAATTCAAATGTAAAACCTCCGAAGCGGTTCATGTTGCAGTTGTGTATATCATTTTTGTATTTGTTCATGTACGCCCTTACAATAATACCTGATAGTACTTGAGGCGCACTATAAGTTTCCGGAATGAATAAGAAAAAAAAGACTATAAATGGTCAGAAATTTTAGCGTTAGCGTTAATGCACTTTTTCATACGAATGAACCAATTTTGAAAACATTTATGCCACTCCTGCGTGACAATCTCTGAGACATATTTTTCATAATCTTCGACAGCCTCTTCAGGTGATGAAAATCGTTGATTGCGTAACTGGTTCTTAATTTTTCGAAATAAATAAAAGCCACATGGTGCCAGGTCGGGACTGTACGCTGGATGGCTCATGAGATCAACGTTGTTCATCTTCAAAATTTCATTTGTCTGTCTGGCTGTGTGCGAACTGGCATTATCGTGGTGCAAGATGATACAGCGTTTACGGTTATTTTTACGGAGCTTGTCAATAACTTCCGACAAACAAATGGTCGTGTACCAATTACTATTCACGGTACAATGATTCTCCAAAGCAACAGTAACTACGTATCCAGTTTTATTAAAAAAAGAAGCAATCATCCGCTTAAAGGCACTTTGTACGCGCGCCTCTTTGATTGGTTTCGGCTCATCTGGAAAGACCCATACGGTCGATTGCTGCTTTGTTTTGGGTTATATATATATATATATATATATATATATCTTTGTTTATCTTTAAACTGTCTACAAGTCTAAATAAAAACTATCTACATTCTATAAATGGTCCTGTAGCATTCTAGAAGGGTTACATGAGAAAAAAGATAAGAATCACTCTTAACACTACCTACAGATAGATTCTCAAAGCACTCTTGTGATCTACTAATAAAGTTCTGCCCACTTTTACTTTAAATTATCTAGAAACCTTCTTAGGGATATCTTGAGGGAATTTGAACTCTTAAAATATTCAATCGAATTAAATTTAGATATCTTATAGTATAAATTTTGATATGGGTGTGCTGCTTGTGATTGCACCAAGTGACGCGATACGTTTCTTGAACCTCAGTCAAATTGTGTGGAATCAACCGAGAGCACAGTTTTTTCACACCCAAATTCTTGTGTAATATTGATTGTATTTGACTCATGCCTATACCTAAAGATGCCAGAATGTCATGGTATGTCACATGCCTGTTTTGATCACACGGCGCACAGCATCGATGTTATTGTTATTCACAGCAGTGGACGGGCAACCATCACGAAATTCGTCACTGAGATTCACACGACCGCGTCTGAATTCTACAAACCAGCTATAAATAGTCGTCCTGCACGGTGCTTCATCGCCAAAAGCAGTTTGAAGCTGAGCGAAGCTTCGCTGAGCTGTTAAATTACACTTAAAGTCGTAGAAAATCATACTACGAAAATTTTCACAAGTTAAAATATAGTGAAAATCCATGGTGATGTAGACAACCAATTTCTAAAATGACGCCACAATATAAAAACAAGTGACAGTCAGATAAAACAAACTGTATTCTACAGCCAAAGAGTTCCATTTTCAAATGTTGTAATTACTTTTGAAATATTGTTTATGTAAGTGGCCAGTTCCGGAAACTTATAGTGCGCCCTATGTATAGCTAAATGTGCTATAACTTTGCACTTTCGTTACTCAATGAAAATACGCTAGAGTATTGTATTGCATATTAAAAGATACCTACCTAAGAGTTTCGGATGTGACGAGTTGAGGCTCGATAGTGGGTGGAGGGGGCCGACTGCTGTTGAACAGTTGCTGAACAGCAGAGTTGGTCTTGGGCTGGTTTATTGTCAGGATCAGCGGCGTCTCCAATCTGCCCAGACGACTACTACCTTTCTTAAATTGCACACACATTTTCCAACTTACACCAAACGACTTTTCACTACCAATAAGCTATCAAAAAACTATTTTGCTGCTGAGGCTATGAAATTCTGCACTTGGTGATAAAAGTATGAATTTATAATTTAGCAAGCATTGTGCTATATTATAAAAGTGCACGGAAGTATATTTTTAACGACCTCCTTGGTCGAGTGGCTTGCACACCGGCACTCGATCTTCAGACGAGTTAATGTAGAAATTAACTTTTCTGTACTGTCTCGGGTCTGGGTGTTTGTGGTATAGTCGTTATTTTCGAATTCCATAACACTAGTGATTTAGTTACTTACTTTGGGATCAGAGCAACGTGTGTGATATTATCTAATATTTAATACTTATATTCAGATTTGACATAAGTTTTCAATTAGAAATCAAACCCAACGGAGATGTCTCTTAGTCATCACAGATCTGTCGAAAAATCCCAAGTGTAGGTGTATGAACAGAAGGTTAACATGGACCTAATTAAACGAGAGTACGGAGTCGAGTGCAGAGGCCTCTTTTCAAAAAACTCCTCTTTTATTATAAAATTTTACTTTTACGAGATTATTATGTCACTGGATTATTTCCATATTTTCGGCGTAAATTTGACATTAGGCCTGGTGCCTAAATTATCATCATTGGAACGAACTGAAGTTAATCAAATTTGCCACCAAATCTAAAATACACACACTGTATAGTAGAAAATTCATATTTTTATCACAAATTGCACAATTATCTGACTCTAGCAGCTGCTATCAAAGATCTATTGATAGGTTATCATTTCATAGACGGCAAATATATTCAGTACAAATATTGTCTTTGTTTATTAATAAATAGTATCAATGTTGTGAGTTACATAATATTTTTCATTTTATTTACCGCTGGCTGAACGAATTCGCAGTGTTCAGTTTTATGCGTTTATTTTACGAATCGTTGGAAAGTTTTGTTATTTAAAGTAATTGAATACAAAATTTATATTATTTTACTTTTTTCAATTGCAGTTTTTCATTTATTTTTTAAATAGTGGTTATCTTAACTTGAGAATCTATATACATCTGTGGCAAAATTTGGCTATATTTATCATTGTTTATTATTTACTTATGTGAGGTAGTTGTAATATGTTCCTTCTGTATAGGGGTTTCGTTGTCTGATGGCGTAGGTTCGGGTTCGCTCTTAGCTTTCTCAGTGGAGTCCTTATGGCGATCGAGGAACCGCACAGAGCGCGGTGTCACCGATCCATCTTCGTCACTGGCCGTGGTCGTCGATCGCTGGTCGTCGTTCTTTGCCAAAAAATAACATTTAATCGAAAATAAAGAAAAGATAACATATTTTCATTTTGCTATACATTTTATGTTGAATGTGTAGAACGCAGGTCTTTACATTTAGAATTTCAGACAGCTTTATTGCAAGTGGCAAAGAGTTAAATTTAAATTTCAAATGTAATGGTGCTATTATTCGTGACTTAAAATGTAAGAAGTCAAAAAGTGTTCCACACTTATTTTATTTATTATTTTACTTGAAATTTATAACAAAATTGACAAGATTGAATTTTAAGGGCCTCTTATTACTTATTAAAAATCCGATCACACAAATATGAAACAACGGCAGACATGGAGAATGAACACTTTCAAAAAGCTAATATTATTTTTTACGATTTTACGTTATTAGCTTTTCGAAAGTTCGAGTTTTGTTTCTGTAAATGTACCTGCTCTATTTCTTTATCGGTATCCAAAGATTTCCACAGCCTGCCTCCCTTTAGGATACCGCCCCGTCGTTGTCTGAGTGGCGAATTTTCCGAGGACATCCGACCTTCTGCATCTGCTGTGTCGCTTTCTTCACCTGATCAAAATGACGGTTAAGGAAAATGAGAGGTTGGTGAATGCGAAGTTAAGAAATTATGGTGAAAAAGGCCAGCTGGGCTGTGATTGATTACGCCAGAAAGTACGCTGAAAACTGAAGAAAAAAGAGCGTTGCGTACACGTGTGGAGTTACTCTTATATACCTGCTCGACGAGGAACAGTGCGGTAAGGAAGCGTCGTGGTATGCAAAATTTTATAGTAACTTGGATAGGAATGGGAATTGTGCTACAGTTTAATCATTTAGAAAGATGTAAGGTAGTAGGCAGCGGCACAGGTATAGGGCAAATGTAGATGGAAATCTGCTGAAAGCTTCACATCCGCATTTTTCAATCAGTTGAATATGTCTTTAAAGAAGGTTTTAACAAAATAATTTACGAATCTGTTAATATTAGACAATGAAGAGAAAAGGCGTATCAGAAAATTACCATGTGAAGATTCATAGTCTTGGCCTATCTCAAAAAAGGAGGCGGGTGTAATATATACGCATTTGTACTTATCATTTGCGAGGCTAATTGCTCTTTTTAATACAGTATGCTATTATGATCGGTACAAATACCGAGTCGGCAAGAATGGATTCATCCCTATCAGAAGGGACAGAGACGGTTAAGACAAGAGCGTGACCCGAAATATTATTAACCTTTGAGCAACTGCGCGCCTTTATAGGCGTAGTATGTCCAAGTATGTTTTACCTTGTGACGACGCTAACCACCTTCCATCGTCATCCCGCCTTTTTATCACCCTCTTTACTGGTGCCTGGCCACTTAGTTTTAAAATTTTGAAACGTTCTCGAATTCCTTTGCCTTCCACTATTCTTACGTTGGTTCGTTCCATCATCACTCCCATCAAACTTCATATATATTACACGTATATATAAGCCCTCTTAGGGTAAGTGGCTATACTGTTAGTACTAGTTAGGACTGTTTTATATCATTGTATTATTTTTGTTACAGCCTTATCTTCCCCTTTCATTTTCTACTTCTAATAATAATAATAATAATAATAACGCTGACAATCAACATAGCCCCGCACTAGGGAAACCCTGTGTCGCGGGTGCCATGGACACACACATAGACAACCACAAATTACATCCAAACTCACGAGAGAAATAAATGTAGGCCATACAAATGTTTCTCCCGGCCCGGGAATCGAACCTGGGACCTCTGCGTGGCAGTCCGGCATGGTAACCGTTCGGCCACGGAGGCAGTTAAACCTTCTAATAAGTTAAAACTTCTAATAAATTTAAGTGCACCGAGCCCTTCTTTTACTTTCGCTAAGACCAGGCCACAACATTATGTGTTATTTCAGCATGCAAACAATATATATCCATTTTATGTTGGCTCGTTTCATTCAGCAGTTACAAAGTGATTGAATAACAAACATTCTTCCTTACTATCGAGTTAATAATATGTTAATAGTGTTACCTAATGCATACAGGTATCTAACCTACATTAAGCTAATTAAATTTTAGCGAACTGATTGGTTTCATATTTAGGGGAATATTGGAACACTGCGGTTTTGTTTGCGCTTTTTGTCGTGATTCTTTATGAATGCATTACAACTCTTTACAGAAATAGTATATTTTTATGACTTTTAGAACAAACACAGTCCAGACAGATGTCAGACAATGTAGAAAACTTTCAAGGCAACACGGCGATGCCATAAGAGCATTTGCGCACTACGTTCCGAATCCGAGGTCCGAAATATCACACGGATCATTTTATCTGTAGGTATACAAGCGATATTCGTATTTTCTCGGATTCGCATCGGACTTAGTGCAAAAGCGACATCCAAAGTGGGTCCGAGTTTTCTGGATTTGTAGTCTCGGATTCGCAATGAATACGAATCGGGTGAAGTGCGCACACGCGCTAAGGCGCCCGTCCCGTGCGCGGCAAGCTTGAACACAAAACTAGACCAAAAATTATTGCCTCCGAGACGAAGTATTCTTTAAGATACTCTCTTTGAAATACGAATAATCATATCATGACTATATATGATATGAATACATGTAATAGCGGAATTTTAAAATTCCAAATTATTTATTTGTGTAATTGACATTGATCCTTAGCAACGGCTGACCGACTGAAGAGACAAACTTATCAGTTTATAATGCATATATATTTATAAAGAGAATCTGCATACCTATGAAATTGGTAAATAAATCCGAATACAAACTATTAACTTCTCTTTCCTTGGGTTTGTTATATAACATTACCTATTATCTACTGTCTTAAAAGGGTATTAGTGTTTATTGCTGGCGCACGCACGCAACGTAAGCGCAAATTCAGGACTTTCAGTATACCGTTCTCTAAACTGACGGCCTTGTTAAACTACTAATATCTTTTAAATATAACGTGTTGTAAAAATTATTCCATATATTTATAGAGCTGACACTTAAACAACACACGAAAAAAATTGCATAACTCTTAAAGCATAAAATAAATCAAATCCATTCCAACGGTCTAGCTGGGACAATCTCAAGCGATTATATAAGGAGAGTATGATAAAAACATTATCATAATAAAAACAACAAACACTCACTAGTCAGAGGGGCCGACTGTAACTCTGTTCGTGTCTCCTCTATGCATATGTCTGGACCACATTCTGTAACAAAAACGCTATTTGTTATTTATTATGCACTGGAACAAATACGTCATTTTTTATTTCGTCCTTACGATATAAAAAATGACGTATTTGTTCTCCGTTGGCAACATGGAACGCTGGCATACCAAATTATTTTAAATCAAATTTTAAATTCTTGATACTTTCACTTTATTCTAACAATCATTTTAGCGCCAAGTCCGAATGTGTAAAATTTTACTAAATCATCAATAGCTAATGACGGAGACATCACTTCTATTTCTTATATCAGACCTAAAGTGCGCAAACGCTGCCGTTTTAAATAGGTAAAGTATAGGCACAATATTGATCAACCAAGTCTAACCGAGTCCATAAAAAAAATCAGCTCAATGAGGCGAGTGTTAAGCCTTAAGCCTATTCTCTCATCTACTTTATCGTCAGGCCGCCGTCCAACAAATAAGAAACACGCCTTAAACTTTTACAAAGTTTCCTGACCTGGATTTTAAATAATACAAATATAAAGTAAAATATTTGGCCGAAATGTAAACATTTCCAAATAATACAGTCGGTTATTATTCAATACTTTGCAGCTTTCTTATCAACCATTGTGCGCCTAGTGAAATTCCGCTAAGATTTATGATACAATCTCCGGAATGAAGTAATCCGAGCAATTATGAAAATCTACTTCTTACTCTTTGTTGTAATAGATTTGCAGGGCAAAACTCATCTTGTTACAATAAATAAAAAAAGATACCCTGTACATAAATAGTAGGTAGATATTATCCCTCTGAACTTAGAATAATAACGCATAGAAACCTAGCCCGCACACGCTAAGTGAGGCAAATTGTAGGACGCCCTATGGGCTTACACGAGTGAGCGGGCTGTCAGTGCTCAAGGTCAAGTTGCACCGCGAGCAGCTCAAAAATTTTTGCTAAAAATGACGAAATGTGGGGTAATTGGGTTTAAAAATAGATCAGACAAATATAAAATAGACACTAAT
This sequence comes from Hyposmocoma kahamanoa, assembly GCF_003589595.1. Lineage (NCBI taxonomy): Eukaryota > Metazoa > Arthropoda > Insecta > Lepidoptera > Cosmopterigidae > Hyposmocoma > Hyposmocoma kahamanoa. Next base: position 14,013,004 of record NW_020653200.1, on the reverse strand, counting down.
ATCACATTCTACAAGGAAGTTACGCGTTTCAACTTGTATTTTTATGTAAATATTCACTAAAACAGAAAATTAATTTCGTTGCAACAAGATATGAAAATGTTGCAAAGTAACGGGTTTTTTCTCCCCATTTTGCTATTCTGTTTCAAAATAATTATATTACGTAATTTTTTGAGAATAGGCAATATCGCGACGGTTGCAAAATTTCTACAAATGTACATCGCCGCAACAACATTGTAGGGAATTTACGTTAGCTATTTTTACGAAATATATTTAGTATTTGCCTTCATTAGTTTCATGTGAAAAATCATTATTCTTGTTCATCATACACTCATTTAAAAAAACTGTCTTGCCCAGACTCAAAAGTTCTTAACTAAAATTATTTCAGGAAACTAACACTGACTAAAAAGTCATCGTCAGTTCTCCAAAATCGTGTATAAATAACTTTCAGGTTCAGGTTGTTATCGTGGACTTTTCATGTAAACCCACAGATAATATCAGGCTATTTATATATTCAAATTCGATAGTCGCACTTAAACTCGCTTGTAGGTTTTTGTTCATATATGAGTTAAATAAAAATTGGGTAGTATTTAATAAGGTGCCTACAGATTTGCTCGACATTGTCGATCGACAGTAACGATTGAGAATTATAGACGTTTTCGAGGAGTTTTAGAGTGCTTATTACGAATGTAGCATTAATTTCTAAATCCAAGATGATTGCCAACAATTTTCAAAAATGTATTTTTGGTAAACCATAAGGAAATGGCATGTATATCTGAATACAAGATGGGAGACAAGACTTCTAATTCTTCTTCTTCTAATTCTTTGCTATCTTGGATTTAGAAATATGTGCTATATTCGGAATGAGCAGCCCCTAATACCTTGAAAACGACACCCAACTCGCTATTATTCGAAAAATCGTGCCCGCCGTCTTGGATTTAGAAATTAATGCCATGTTCTTAATGAGCACCCCCAAATACCTCGAAAACGACACCCAACTTGCTATTATTTGAAAAGTCATGTCCGCCATCTTGGATTTAGAAATAAGTGCTATATTCCTAATGAGCACCCCCAAATACCTCGAAAACGATCCCCAACTTGCCATTTTATGAAAAATCGTGCCCGCCATCTTGGATTTAGAAATGAGTGCCATATTCGCAATGAGCACCCCCAAATACCTCGAAAATGATACCCATATTGCATTTATTTCAAAAGTCGTGTCCGCCTTCTTGGATTTAGAAATAAATGACATATTCGTGATGAGCACCTCGAATACCTCGAAAACGATTTCCATATTGCATTTATTCGAAAGGACGTGTCCGCCATCTTGGATTTAGAAATGAGAAAAGTCGTGTCCGCCTTCGTGTATTCAGATATAAATGCCATTTCCATAAGGATTACCAAAAATCAATTTTTGAAAATTCCTGTCACTTGACGTTGTCGATCAACAGTAACGATCGACAAAATCGAGCATATCTGTAGGCACCTGCTTGACAGTAACTTTTGACAAAATCGAGCAAATCTGTAGGCACCTCTCACTTAACGATGAGTTAAGCAAGATACAATTTCCCCACTTTTGAGGGAAATGTTATTCCATGGCATCATTATTATTTGTGGGCGTAAATACAAGTTGCTTACGTCTACATGAATTTGATTTTTGTCTCACTTGTGACTGTTCGTTTTTTTATGAAACTATCATTCTATGCGTTATTATTCTAAGCGTCTGAATACAAATAGAAAATTTTCAAAATTTTTTTTTTAATTTTCAGAACTACCTACCTTGCAGTATTATCAGTATTTAAAATTTCCTTTTAATTTCAACTTGTGTCGTCAAAAGTCTATTGTTGTTTTGTTGTCGAAATGAGCACGGATGTAGAAAGGTTCTCTACAAAGTCATGCCGTTGGGAATTTCATGAAGTTGCACATAAGAGACGAGACTTGTAAATGAAAAAGGAACACCGTGTAATGCCGAGTCTCACAAGCTAACAACAAATAAAATTAAACGGAAATTGTCTTGTGTTTCAATGCTATTTAAAAAACAACATCGGGCACATAGACTATGATCTTTGCTTCAACACATGATATGTTGTTGATGTATGTGACTCAGAATTGAAACGTGATGCTGAAAATGAAATTATAAAAATACAAAAATATAATCGATATTACTTAAGAGGCTATAACTTGTTTTGTTAAGGAAGATGAAACATAAGACGCCTCAAAAATAATATGTCAACATAAATTAAGTGTAAAGAATATTCTTAATTCTAATAATTATAGTATAGTTTTGGTGTAAAATAAATAAAAACAACAAAAAAGCATGAAAATTGTAAACAACAGAATGTTTTAGAATATATTATATTAAATTTTACAAATAAATTAGTTTTCGTGATTTCTGAGAATTTTTCTCACCGCGCTGCTATTGATTATCCTAAGAGTAGTAAAGGAATTGCAGTATTTAAAAAAAGTATAAATGAGTAGGTACTTCCACAACAGTCTTGCAAGTCTTTTGTTTATAGTCTCACTTTATAAAGAAAGATTAATTTATTGTCTATTATCACTGAGTTCAAAACCGTACTATTTTTTAGCTATGCGGAGTTATTGAAATTGAGAAATTTGCAAAACTGTAACTTCTAAGTTAAGTAATTAATAATCGTAGATCTAGAAAATGTATATACGTATAACGTATACTCGCTTCGTTCGTCATTCGCTTGATATATTTATTGGAGCAGTGGTATTTACCTATCCATATAATATATCTACTCGTACAAATAAATGTATGTCTCTATATAATTTATGCACCATTTAACGGATTGATATCACTAATGTAATATATTTTCACATTTATTTGTTACCTAACATAAAAAAATCATATTTAGACAATATATATTCAAAAAGAGGGGGCATTTGCATTTAGTTTCGTTCCTCGTTTGGGTCAGAACATATAGATAACTATAATCTGAATTGCATGAACCCTTCAAGTGTTGAGTGAAGTGTCGAGTTGCAAGGTCACCTCCGAGTTTCGTTTGTCCCAAGACACCATCCATCATGAGAAGGTCGTGTGTGGGCGATAACTGACACTTCCACCTCACCGCAAATGAACTGTCGAAAGCGTACCTCTTCATAGACTAAATGCGAGTTAAAGATCCATGAAAAAGGATTTCGAATAAACGGTCACATTAATACCTCTAACATTTGGCCTATTGTTGTCACACACGTCGCACTGTCTGAATAAACACGTGTATGTACCACAGCTGCCAAGAGTCCTGTCATAGGAAAGAGTATTATATAGAGTATAGTCTTCACTTTGACTATGGTGAAATTACAGGGACTGGACGAGCGCACTCGTAGTGCCTGTTAGATCTCTGTGACAGTTTCAGTCTTGACTTGCAAGAAAAACCTACACATGGATCTGATTTTTTTTTACCTTCTATGCTTAACTACGGCTATTATTTCAAACGAAATCAATGATTTCGATGACAGAATAAAGTTACTATAATATACGGAATTTGCGCCAAGAACGTACGACACTTGGTAACATAAACATAATTGGTCCGTGTTGGGGTTGGGTTTAGAAACAGTGTAATCGTGCGTTTCAACATTTTATTATTTAACCTAGCTAAGCTAAGGTTATAAAATAATTCTTCCATATAATTCCGTTGACGATGAATTAATTAATTAATAATGCATTCCTTTCAAGTTTGAATAATAATAATGTATTTATTTATCTCCACAAACATAATAACTGAACGTGAACCAAACTGAGATAGAAAAAAATTGAGTTTATATTATGTTTTAATAAAATCCATAGTGAAGCAAGAAGAGCGTCGTAGAGAAATATTTCCACAGTTTACAACAAAATCGACCAACAGACTTGGACAGCTACGACTACGAATTCAATTTCCCTCGCAACAATCTAATTTTAAGCAACTTGTGTGATTCTATTGTATTTCGTCACTTCATGTGAAGATTTCAACCACAAAAATGTTTATGGGTGTTTGCAACTATACTTACGCTTGTAAGGTTACGCACTTTACCTTTATCTAATACGTTTCAGCGTTTCAAAAATAAGTTAATAATACAGAACATTTTCTCTGTACCCCTCTTGAGCATACAACACGGGAGATGCTATAAGCATTATTTTTCGGACATAACTTTCTGCCATTCTTTAAGAGGCGAGAGGGTTCTACTACAAACAAATAGATGAACTCAAATGCAATATCGAGTTATATCACTATTAACGACAATAATACCATTATATATATATATATATATATATATATATATATATATATATATGATCTCCCAGTAAGTGTTATACTTTGGCCGGACTGTTAGAGTCCTACCTGATGCACTCCACTTTTCGAACGTTTTAGATGTTCCTGGTACTCACCAGATACATCCGACCACAACTCCCATACATCATTTTTACCCGATCGACTCTTTCTATCAATCAGTCAGTCGGTCAGTGGTAATCGAGTTATATTGTACGAGCCCTGTACGTAATTGTACGAGCACCTTCGATTGGGTCGGGTTCGACCTGCAGTGCGTGGTCCGATTCAATGCGTGTTTTCGTGTGCTTATTTATGCTTTTCGATGGCACAGCGGTTAGTATTATGGACGCTTGATGAGGAGGTTCCCGATTTGGGCCAATTTATGAAAGAAACATTTTTAAATTGATTCTGGTCTGGGTATTGCACTCAGAGTTATCATTAATCTGGTACTCATAGTACAAGGAATTTCCTGGTTTGAGATCAACATTACGTACAAAATTGTGTGTGTGATGTGTCTGGCATTATTCTTATACATAATTTTTCCCTAAAATACTTTTAACCTATCTGGTATAGGTTCCAAGAAAAAGGAGTCTAACAAAGAGATAGTGGAGATACAACAACACTATAAGTAAGATAGTTACTTCACTATATCGCAAAGTAAGCTTCCCATTTTTATCAATTGTGAGATTTTGTACTGGTACAGCGCCTCCATATACTACTACATAGACACCGTCCTCCACCGGACCTTGGCCTACGATCTCGCTACTTTTGACTTTACTTTAAAAAATAAAAATAGCTCTTACACATATTATAACCGCAAAACTTTTAGCCCCAAATTATACTTAAGGATTCCTAAACACCTCCGCATGCCGATTTCCAGCCGGATCGTAGCAAGTTCTTCGGCCGCCATTTTAAATTTGCCACCTTGAATTTTTTTGTTACAGACAGTTGACCACTGTTACTTGACGCTTGTACAAACAGAAGTGAGGAAATCAAGTATTGCTATTAGAAACCGATATTGGTGGTGTGACGTTGATCGGGCACGCACTTATTCCTGCTTTGTAGAAAAAGTTCGAATTCGAAGTGTGTACAACATTATCAATATTCACATAGTGCAGTAATTTTGTTCACAGAAAACTGTCATATTTTCGAATTTTTATATCTGACCGTGAAGCTATCCCCGGTGGCCACTTAGCGGGGCGTTTGGGAGGTTAGACGTACCTGGCTCTTCGCCAAAAACCCACTCCACCCGCACTCTATAAAATTATCCGTTTGTTGCGACCCTCTTTTGACTACAGCACACAAAATGTCGTTTATTTCATATTTTTGCTGTTTGAATACTCCTTTTATTTTCACATTGTACAAAGTGTCGACATGCATGAACATTTAGTTTTAAAATTGCAAATGCTTTTTACTGTGATTACGATCAACTATCTGTCACATCAATACATCGTGCCTCTGTGGTGCACTTAATAAGATATGATTTCCTTTTAAAGAATGAATTAAACTGTGGATTGTGAAATTACTGTTCATTTGCGACCAACTATGCAAAATACCGCCGACGCCGACAGACGTTACTGTTATGAAAAGAAATGCTACGCCACACGACTGACTACACAATGATAATTGGTAACTATTTTAATCATATTATTCATACACTCGCTCTATCTTATATGTTTGTAGACTTTTATTTAAGCCCCGAAATTAACATTGTCAATTAACGCCACTGGAGAACTTTACCGCACTATAAAGTTATATGGCGATCATATTTCAATTAAAACAAAGATCCAGGCCTTTGATATTTACGACCAAACGTGTAAGTTCATTGGCATTCATTGACTTTGACATTAGTTAAATTTGTTTTGATCTGAGAAACAGAAATGTATTAAAGTAACTAGTTTAATACATTTCTGCTTCACAGATTAAATCATCTGTTGATGAGGGATATTAATTTATATATGTGTCTTGTTTTCGTGATCCGGGAGCAAATTTCGGATATTATTGTAAGTTTCTGTTCTAGAAATTATTGATTTCTTAAAAATAGAAGATCGCATAGGTATTCTTTAATTTTTTTTACAAGTCGTGGGCCTGATAGTAAGCGACACGCCTTTCTGCAACATTGCAGTGTCACACAAAGATTTGAAAAGCTATGAGGGCATTACCACTGCGCAGTCTTACAGCGACATAAACTTGACAAATCCCATGTGGCTGTGGCTTTACCAGAATCTTCACAACTGGAATGCAGCAATGTTCACAATTTGTGCTTGGCGGCAGAAACAGGTAACTTGGCAGTACCTGTCAAGATGAACCATTTCACAAGGAACTCTACTACTGCTTCTAAAATTAGATTAACGCATTAAGCACCCGTTGGCCTAAAATATTTAGAATAGTTTTTATACTAAACATATCATTTTACTTATAATAGTTCTACTTGTAAGTAGTGTATTTTTTTGTGATCTTGTACTTACCAGTGATTACCAAATTAATATCTATAAATTGATGCCAGTTAAAATGTTGACATCAAATGAAGTTCACGCGCTGTAATGCCACGTAAGTCATTTATCACTAAGAAACTTTGTCCGCAAGTTCTCCGAAGTTGAAGAGAGTTTACAGACAGGTGAGAACAATATGCACACTTCCTACATGGGTACGACATAAATAACAAAAAGAAAACTAGGCTCAAGACACATATCGGTTAGTTCACGGTTAAATGGTAGGTTTGTACCAAAATACTTAATAGATCTAAGGTATAAAATTATCACTTGCATAGTGTAGTTTCGTGCTAGACAACCACACTGATTGCCTAGTCTCAAACTAGGGAACTCTCTACCAGACCAACGGAATTCACTCCGCTAACCAGAACACCGAAACCAGAACCAAATTAAAAAGTTCATTTCCCAAATTGGTCCTACCCGGAATCGAACTTGGGCCCACAGTGCCAACTATTGGGCTATTGAGCTCGTCCAATATTATTGTCGAGAGATTTTACAGTTTTTACGAGATTATAAAGCTGTTTGGCTTTTACAATAGTTGACGATTACCTACATTGTTTAAGCTATTTTATTGTAATGTATTTGAATTGATTGATTGATAATATAATAAAAATAAAGCTGGCAGATATTATTAGATTACGATTATACTAAAGAATTGCATCCGAGTCCCGAGAACAGGGAAACTTTCCAGTTAGCATGAACATTCTAGTTGGAACTCGGAAAGCGAAATGAAATTAAAAAAATGAAAATTAGACATTTTCGAAAATTTTTGTAAATTTTAAAATTTAACAATTATTCATCGTAATTAAAGGCAAACAAGCGAGATAGCTACTATGCTCTCTAACTACTTACTGACTAAATAATATATCAGAAAAAAACAACATATGTGGGCCCTTCTCCAGGTGTAGATTAAAGTGGCTATTACTTTATTTACATTTTAGATAATGAATATATGCAAATATATACAAAATTACTATTTGCAGCTTTTTCTTTTGGTACGTAGTGGAGACGGGCAGCGATCATAAAAATGTCGGCGGCGGCGTCAAATAGTTTTACGAATGGTGGCGACGCGACGGCGTAATCGGCGTGGCGTAAATATTTTCCAGGTGTTAAAATACTAAATCATTATGAATGTATTCATTTTCAACGTTTTTTACATTTTAACTTGAAAGTTAACAAGTATGGTACAATGGAGATTGACAGTCCAACTCTAGCATTTATGCGTGTGGATAACACGTAATTTTTTCCTTTTTTTTACTCGGTTCACAAAACTGGACACAATTCTAAAATAAGGTGTAAACGTTTAATGCACATTATGATATGAAAAGAATGTGTCTTACTTGACATGAACACAATAATCAAATTTCATTAACAAAAAGTGCATAAATGGCAGTAATAAGAAATTTGCATCTAACACTTAAGAGAAGACAATAAACAAAACACAGGCCACAGAACCGGATAAAATGTAATCAATTTTAATTGTTCGGAATTGATTATTGTATTGATATATAGTGGGATTGGGCTGGTCACGTCTGTCGTATGCCAAACGAGTTGTGGGCCAACATAACCTCGACATAACCTCGGTTTGGGAGGCCCACAACTCAAAAAGGAGACGCGGTAGACCACGTTGGCGATAGCGTGATGGCATAGACTCCTTTTTAAAGGATAGGCCCAATGATGCCTAAGGCCGGGATCACTGGTAAAAGAGAGGGAGGTCTTTAGCCAACAATGGGACAGACAAATAATTAACAAACAAACTGATACTTAATTCAAATAAAATTAATTTCAGTCATGCCAATTTTACGATATGGTACAGATTTTATTTTGTTTGTTGTACTTCAAGCCCTTTTTCCATCGAGATAAGCCTTCTACTCACCGTAATCTTGACACACAGCATTCGCCATATATGCATCAGCGCTTTCATATTTTGTTTGTGGGTATTAACGTCCTCAACCGCAATCAGTGCCTCTACCATGAGATTACAGTGAGTTATCGCTACCGCGTAAAATGTTTTTACACAAAATGTTGTTTCTTCATGTGACCGCCAGGAGCGCAGCACAATATGCCATACTAAATTGTGAAGTAATATTATGCTAGCTAGCGACAACTGTCATAGTAAAGTCGTGGTAGAGGCACAGTTCACATGTGCTTATTTTCTATATATTATAATAGTGTACTGTAAAGCTCAATTCACATTGCTGCAGAACAGAATGGACACGAATGTTTGAAACCACAGCATAATGAACTTTATGTCAATTGTGTAACGCACAAACTAGATATGGGCCAAATAACAGGTCGCGCGGCTTCCAGATTCTTGCGTTGTCTAGGGTATGTATCTTTTCTAACCGACTTCATAAAAGGAGAAGGTTCTCAATTCGAGTGGATTTTTTTTTTTTTTTGATACGTACATTACCCAATAACTCGGCATTTGTGAACCGATTTTGATGATTCTTTTTTTGTTGGAACATAACGAGCTTACGTCAATTTGTGTAACGCTTTGTGCGTTACACAAATTGACGTAAGCTCATTATGCTGTGTACATTACATTCCGCAGCAATTTAAATTGCGGCTAACTGTTGACTTTTCTTATTTTATGGAATTTGCAAAGCCATGATAAAGTTTTGATTAATAATGCTACAAAATATTTAAAAATATTTATTCTTTCTCTATCTTTTGTACTTAAACAAAAGGAAATAAGTAGATAACTTGTAAGGTTTGTACACAACATAATGGATATGAAAACTATACCAACTGTCAAAGTTATCGAGGTAACTATGGGAAATGTAGTAAGCGTTTGGCGAACTCGTCGTAAGAGTAGTATCTAAATCTATTCAATGCGCGGTTATACTCGTAAATAATCGACCGTAAAGTGACGGGCCTTCATATCACGTCTTCATCAAATGTATATTGTAAGTGCTAACTATAAAGCAAAGGTAGATATGGTCTGGCAATATACACACATCAAAAGCAGTGGACAAGTTATTTTCTTTTTAAAATTTCATTAAAATTCAATAAAAATATCTGTACAAATTTATGAAATTATTAATCAGTTATTTAAATTATGAAATGAAGCAAAAAATAATTGACGTTAAACAAAATTAATTAAAATACCCGATTATCAGTAATTGGCAAAAACTTGCTTGATCCCTAAACACGTTTGTTGTTGTATTTAATATGTTGCCAAACCATATCTACCTTATATATTCAATGACTTTATGATAATTTATCACATTGTATAAAAGTATTGGAAATTCAGAATTTGTCAGCTTCCCAAACATAGATCAAGTTACATCATCACATTGTAAGATGACGGATATGTCGGGAATTTTTGTCTGTCTCATAAAAATAACGTGCACTAAAATATAAAATCTCAACAGCTAAAAACTGGTACACACATACAATAAGATTTAAAAAATTTTAGATATAGCATCAAAATATGTAACTTACTACACTATTTTCCAAGAGGGGGAAGCACAAAGTTCAGATCTGCACACACAACAATCCTGGCGTACGTATTTCACTTCCTACATTAACGTGCATATAATATCAAATCACTTGATTAATATGATTTGTATTATTTTAATGATTTTCCTTATTGCATACAAGTTTAATTTATATTATACATACTCCATGTATATTTTTTGTAGGTAGTCCCTTAATTTGTAAAAACCTTTATTTATTTCGCAAAAGTTGTGCTTGGCTGTCATAGGAATGAATTGTACTCCAATTCTACTCGTATGTAATACATGTGAAATAATGCATGTAAAACAAGTAAAATAAATAAATATTTATTATCAATCACCAATCAATCAATTACACCACACATTGATAAAAAATCCGAAAAAATAGAACTCTGTACTTCATTGTTAAGCTACATACCACATGGTTGGAATTTGTAGTTAATTACCGTCTACTCTTGTAGCGAACTCAATGTTGATACATATAAGTTTACCCAATTTGCCGGTACGAGAACAAAGGATGCTTAACCTATTAGGTCAACTTGTTTGGAGTGTTATTAATTTAGATCTAATCTTGTTTTCAATAGCTTTGATTTATAATTAAAATAGCAAGTCGTAATTCGTCTACGTGTTGATACTAATTTAATAAATTCAAATTACAATGTAGTCTATATACACGCGTGTCGTTTGTAATACAATGTCTTCAAGGTAGGATATGTACATACATAGTCATATGTATGCAAAAGCCCTATTTTGTTGGTCTATATATAATAAGTGAACAAAATTTCAGAAATAGCATTGTTTTCAAGAAAATGAACGGGAATGTTGACGGTGCTAACGGAAGTCGAAGCAACTAGGCCGGGGCTAGCCGCAGTCCATACAATAGATTCAGTAGATGTAACCTTCTACCTAATCGCTACACACGTAGCACTGCTATACGTAACGATTCGTAGCATGCTACAATGAAATCTCGGCTAGTTTTGCTGTCTCTTTGTATTAGTCTAACATTTTAAATTTGTTATTTATTGTCGATCGAAGTAAATGTAACTGTGAAGTAATTGAGCCTTCAGAATTACTAAATAATTAATCTCGTTTACTTTGTGACAAGCTACATAATCGTAAAACCTCATACTATGTAACTACTCAATTCTTTCTTGTAATTTTGAACATACGAACTTCCCTGTAGGGAACGTAGAGATGACGTCATCGACATCGTCACGTAAGATGTCCAACGCTGGATACATGGCTATTCCTAGTGTCTTCACTTTGAATCGTCTAGTGCTGCCCGCGTCACAGTAAGCAATTTAAGGTCATTAGTGCTGAGTAGAAATAGTAGTAGTACCGTATTATAACATAATTTTACGATGATGATAGGTAAGTGAATTTTCCCAAATATGCTCGGAAATGTTTGCATTACTTTCAAAAAACGAACATGGAAAGTTTGTCATTAAAGGGCTATTCACATTAGACCGTCCCGGGCACGAACCGAGCCACGTACGAGGCTCTACATATTAATACAACTCTTTCTCGTCCAGCAATCCCTTACTTCCCGACCTCTGCAACAATGTACTATTAAAATAGTAAAACAAAGATTACTAATGAAAGAAATAATTTGTAACAATTCTGGATTCACAATATTCATTAAGTTTTAAGTTCACCTGAACTAATGGCTAAGGATCCCGTTAGTTTACGCGAACTAATGGCGACTTTTATGTAATAATGAAATGGACACCACATAGATCCACTGACTCCTCACCTACCTCATCATCATCATTCATCATCAACTATTTATTCAACCCACTGCTGGGGTCTCCTCGCAGCGAGGGTTTAGGCCAACGTCCGCTACGCTGACCTAATGCGGGTTGGGGACCTCACACTTGTACCGAGAGTTGTGAACCTCCTTCGACGTGCAGGTTTCATCGTGATGTTTTCCTTCACCGAAAAACTCAAGATTAATTTCAAATTAGATTTCGCACATAAATTCCGAGAAACTCAGAGTTACGAGCCCACGGCCTCCGCTTGAGAGATGGCAAGTCAAACCTCGTCCCCATCACTAGACATTTATTGCATCGCCACAACACATGGACACAAATAACAGTTTAATAATCCTTAGCATACAAAACAAAATACACGTACTTTGTGTTTAAAATTATGTGAGCAACTGTTAGTACAGAACGGGTTCATTATCTAATCGAATTTCCAGTTCCGAAAACTGAACCTAATTGGGCGTAGATTTCAAAACTCGCAATCTTGGATTACTATGTACGCACAGTCCAATTTCATCTCTGTAAGTGTAATTTGGTCTAGCTAGACGTGCCAGGTAGACTAACAATAGCAAAAGTTCGTTTTCATAGACTTGGAGATTACAGAATGCATAATTTTCATACGTTTGTTCATAGTGAAATATTATGTGTGGACGGGACATATAAAAAGACGTAGATAAGAAAGACATCAAAATGGATGGTTGGTACTTCCATAAGTTTTAGAATAAAAAGGGTAACTATATTATGAAGAGGTTGAGTCAATTCTAAAATAGAAATTTCACTGTGAGTTTTATTATACCTTTGCCTAATTTTGTTTGGTTGTTTTTTTATCTCTGTAGGACAGGCTGCTAACAGATTAACTTCATGTTTGTAGTGAATGCGTGAAGTCGTAATAAACTTCACGCAACCGAGACCACGACTGCATTAAGTTGATAAAGATTTCACGCATTAACACTGTCGATCTAGGCCACATGAAGTCGATTTCAATTGCATGCAGTTAATGCGTGTAGTCGTTATCAACTTCATGTAGTGAAGGTTTAGCATAACGACTTCACGTATTAACTGCATGCAGTTGAACCGACTACATGCACCGGCGATCGACTGCATGGTATTAATGTGGGAAGTTGATTGCGACCTCACGCATTAACTGCAAACACACAGTCAATCTGTTAGTAGACCCATGAACTCTGTTGTATTTACAAAAATCGAATGAAAATCTGATGACTTTATTTATTGCGAAGAGGGAAGGCAAGGTTACATACCCGCAGCTAATGAACGAAAAGTAATTTAGGGAGGCCGCCCCTTCCGCACCGGTCTGGACGGAGGTGACTTTACGACACATCCTGGCTTCCAAAAAAAGCCTTAACCTCTAAAACGGGGAAATGAGTTAATATTTAATTAAAATCTTGGGTTAAAAAACAAACAAATTTTTATGAGTAATTTGTCATCATTTGTTATGGACATTGTTCTCGAGGACAATACACTACAATATTTCACAAGGTCAAGTCTACAAAACAGACCGGTGTTTTCAAAGTACAGGAATTTGAATTGAAGCGGACGTCTTATCCATCCGCCATAGTTAACAAATGTTTTTAGAATAATTGACGAAGTCGGTATCCATTTCCAGACAGCAACAAAAAAAATTGCATGTAAGCATTGACTTACAATTATATGGACGTCGTCGGGTCCGCGCTAAAAAGTGTCCGCACTTGTAAGGCGCTAAAACCGTATACAGAGCGCGACACTCCGCTTTAGTCTTCATTTGTTCTACTGACAGCGCGATACTGCGATGACATTACAATTTAAATTTCGAATAGGTTGACTTGGGACATTTTTTTCGTGGTTTTTGTATTAGACCCGTCGTCCATTTATTTGTAAGTCAATGCATGTAAGTCTCAATTTGCGCTGTTGTTTTCATAGCCTAAACAACTATAAGTGGAAAAACAACTCATAATCGCTGTAGAGTTACCACCATTTAATCAAATGTACATAAAAACTTTAGACTACGCTTGATTAACGATACAACCCAGCAAAACAATCTTGTTCAATATATTTTAATTACAAGTATGAAAGACACTCCTTCGTATGTAAAAACAGACGTGGCTAGGAAGGCTGGCGCGAAGCCAACTCCTCTGTCTTAAATTTTAATCAGCCATCTTATGTTGACATTCCCCACCTCCCGTAAATATCTGCTACAAAGACCCAGACGAATGTATTACTGGAAAAATGGAGATCTTTCATTTCTGGGCGAGGGTTGCTTTATCCAGGCTGTTTTCTTCATTAGACCCGGTGGCAGTGAGCCCACTGTCGCCGTTTTTCTAATTTCACAAGTTGACATATGTGCGGTCGTGAGGCGTCTCAGAAATAAGTTCGCGTGTATGTGGTTATAGGTACGTATATTATGATTATTTTCCAGAACTGTTCACTAGGTAAGTATTTATATAGATTATTCTACCGACGTATGGGTCTTCATATATTTGCTGGTGAGATCTGTCAAAAAGTGTATTTTTTCCATCGGAGGACAAATTTCATCTGCAAATTCGACAAATATTAGTAAATCATGGTAAGGAATTTTTAATAAACTTTATGACAACATCAAACTACTCGTATATATCGATAGCGACAATAGGGCATTTCTAATATCAAAATAGTTGACCAGTTGTGAAACATATATATATATATATATATATATTTACGTCATAGTGAGAACCAACCCTATGAGGTTTTGGTGAGCCTCTAAGCGACAAAAGAAACTAAGACCTCCTAGATGGGAGGCGAGGGACCTCCAACCAGACTGTCATCACTGCTTCCCACGCAAAGACTAAATCGTCCTAAATAAGGATTATTTCATTACTGGCCTATATGTTCTCCAATTAAATTCTATACTAAGGATCGGGGCGGCTTATTACGATTACATTAATGTGACACTTTCCCTTTGCTACCTTTATATAATACCTTATGTGAAACTGAAAGTTCTTTTTTTTATTAATTATTTTGGCTTGGATACAAGGCCTTTGAGTCATGTCTTCATTTAATTATGTTTCTGTAAATATGGCCGCTACAAAATGGATAGGCAATTTGAGGCGGCGTGGTTGGATTGACTCGGGATTCCTTAGAACGGGCCGTTACGGGTATTTTAGTTCGAGATTCGTATAATTTCGCGTTTTATTCTTTGATTAAGGTACAATAGCACTATCCTATTCCACTTTAAACTAGAAATCACAAAATAATTGAAAGTCAAAATAAAAACGACACTTTTCCCTCCAAAAGGCCCAGAGCGAATCCTGAAAGTTCTTAGAGCTGACCCACAGACCACATAAAACAACCATTTAACACGGTAGAAATAAAAATAAATTCAAATTTTTAAATGGAACTCTTTGCTTATCTAGCGCAATTAAATTTTTTCATCTGTCATTAGTTCTACAGCTTTGATGGTTATTTGGAAATGAAGAATGAACAATGAAAAAAAAATGAACAAACAATGTTGGTAGGTCAATGGGTTTGCACGAAAATTAATTTAGAGAATATTATTTATAAACGGAATATTTTCGTTCTATGATTTTTTGTGATTTTCGTTAAATCAGATGTGAAGTAAAGTAAAGGCTAAAGTTATCATTTAGTGACGAATTTGCACCTATTGTCACTATTAATAATTAGTATAGTGTTTTTATACGAAATCAGAATCACCTCAGTCACGATTTACGCAAAGGGTGACCCACACAACGATGGTGACAGTGAAAATATTAACGCTGTCTCTGTGACACTTATGACTGCAGCAGAGAAACGACCGATATGCCTACAGATACGAACTTCATTAGGTACTGTTATGAGTCCAGACCATGCAATTAAGCACGAGCGCCTATGTATGAGGAGGCTCTGTGCCAGATTGATTCCTCACAATTTGAATAAAGTAAAAACGCTGGTTCAATTCATTCGATACAACAAAGAGATTAAGGCATATTCTTACGTGATAGAAAATATCATTGGGTAATTGGGTATAATAAACGATTGATGAACTTTCAATCTAACGTGCCGATGGTACAATGTACATGTTATATAAACATTTCAGATATAACATTCGTTCAGTATCGTCATCAGCTGACACACATCCACTGCTGAACATAAGTCTCCCTTTGAGCACACCAACTCTCCTGGTCTTGTGCCACCCGCATCCAGCCGCTGTCGGCCATCTTTCTCAAGTCGTCCGTCCATCTTGCCCATCTTGTCCATCTGGATATCCTACACTACGATTTCCTTGATGTGTCCACCACTTTAGAACAAGTCTGCTTCATCAGCGATCACCCTCCTGTCAGACAGGTCCGACCCACTGCCACTTATGCTTACTGATTTTGCGAGCTATGTCGGTCACTTTAGTTTTCTGACGCATGACCTCGTTAGGGATTCGATCCATCAGAGAAACAACAAGCATAGCTCGCTCCATCTCACGCTGAGCGACTTTAAATTTGTGGATGAGGCCTGTTGTTAACGTTCACGTCTCGTCCGCGTAAGATATAACTAGGTGAACGCACGGATTAAATGTCTTAATTTTTAAGCTTTATGGTATTGACGATCTGAAGATGTGGCTAAGCTTCTCAAATGTCGTCCAGCCCAAACGAATTCTGCTGTTGACTTCCTTGTCGATGTTGTGTTTGCCAAGCTTGATATTTTGGTAAACGTAATTATGCACAACCACTTACAGTTACTGGTCTCGTGGTCACTTGTGCGTGTTACATAACTTTCGTTTTGTCCATGCTCATCCCGAGACCTAGTCGCTGTGAAGAATCGTATTGATTGATAGATATTGATGCCCCGTCCTTCCCATTCGAACATCTTGAAGACCAACACGTTAGTGAACAGTATCGGAGAGATGACGTCTCCCTATCTCATTCCACGACCCAGTTGAACTGATCTTGTGCTCCGTCCTTGGACTTGGACGGTCATCTTGGTTCAGCATAGACTTCTCATCATCTCCATATAACGAAAGTTAATCTTACAACTAGTCTTTAGAGTAGCAGTAGAGCTCCTTGTGAAAGAGTTCGTCCAGAGAAGTAAGCCACCTTGTCTATTTCTGCCGCCACGTAGTAATGTCAGCATACTGTGTTCCGGTTTTGAAGGGTAAGGGTGCTAGTGAAATTACAGGCACATGGGACTTGTCAACATATGCATCAGGTCAGATATTAAAAAAAACTCCACACGGAGTCCAGAATAGCCCAGATCCCGATGGTGTCGAAGGCTTTTTGGTAATCCACATACACCAGGCACAAGAGTCGCTCATATTTTTCGGTCTTCTAAATATTATAACTTGCTTCAAGGTGTGTATGTGGTATACGGTACTGAAACCTTTTCGTAATCCAGCCTGCTAAAATCCATAAAATTATTTAGATCCGTCCCCGTTTCATTTTCAAGATTCTAAAAAATTTCAGTGCCACCATTGTAAGTCAATGAGTGCCACTCATAAACTACATATATTTGTTACGCGATAATGACGGTCACTCATTGATCTACCGGCAAAGATCATTTCATAATAACATAAGTTTGAATTATAGATCTAAGTTTAAATTATTCCCTCACTGCAAAAATAACGTTATGCAAAAGGCGTGACTTGGTCATATGGGACCCATGTTATCTATATGTATGAAATGCTATAGGATTAAATACTATAAAACTTAGCTACTCTGCACTAGCGCCACATCTTTGAAGAAAGTTAAGGAAAACCGCTTTCTCTGAAAGGACAATGTCGTTTACTACATTGACAAGGGTCTACATTACTCTGAAAAGCATAGTCCGGTAAGCAAGCTCCATATAAATTTCGACACAATTTTCGATATGAACTATTCAAATTCAATGACATTCGGTCAACACGATATAGAAACGAAGCCCCTGATGTGGTTCAAACTTCGAAATTTTCGACTGAAAGCGTCCAACTATACGCAATCATTTCAAGATTACTCCGTACGAAAAATAATGTATACTTTACGTTGAAAACATTTTCCATTTTATTTTAATGGAAATCGAAATAAAAAGTGCCTTAACGCGGTCTTAAAGCCAGATATGCCTTATAGCCTAAAAAAAGTATAGGATCTACGAAGAATCTTATTGTAAAAAAACTCGCTTCTGCATTTACAAACTTGACTCAATTTTCTTCGGCTCGGTAGCCTAAAACACTCACCAAGCACGGTCTCGAGTCTAAAAAAAACTCGAGTCGTAAACCTAACTCGAGTTTTAAACTAAATTGAATTTCAATAACTCGATTAGAAGCAACTACTCTACGAAGTCTCGAACACGACAAGCAGGGTCCAATTTTACTGAACAACTACTATTGCCTGCGAATTATATAAACAACAAAAACCCAATGAACCCAGTGTGTTGATTTAAAAAAAGATATTATATTGAATGTAAATTAAATTAAAACGATATGATATACTTAATTAGACTACAGTTTAACATACCGCGTCACAACACTGCTTAGTACATACTTACCAGAATCGAGCTCGCCTCATTACATAAACAGACTCGAACTCTAACTCATGACTCAAGCACTAATGTCAAATTAGTAGTAGAAGATAGGCTCATAATACATATAGAAGTGGAGTCTCTATCTTTACGAGTCGAGTCTTGTGAATTGGAGTCGACTCTTAAGAATTATTTCTTTTTTAAAGGAATAAATGATTTTTTTTTTATTTCTAAAATGTAGACTCTCGAAGTCGAGTTATTTACAATACTATTGAAGAACCAGTTACAACTCCGGTTGTCAAATCAAAAAACACCCCCAGCAAGAGATGAATAGGATTGGTATATTTATTTAATTAACACTGTGATACAACAGATTAGCACCTCGGACAATTGGTTTCTGTCTTAACCTTAGTGACCTCCAAAACCAATTACGTATTCACTTTTCAATATTGAAATTTGAATTCGACTTTAGTATGGAAAATAATATCGTTGCTAATACGTAGAAAATTTACGCATTTGAATGAGCATTTGAACATAAAGAGTAGCAAACAGTACCTAAGTTTACAGAAACTAAATTCTCAAAGAGCAAAAAAATTAAGTTATGTCGTTCGCAAATTTACCATGTAAATGTATTCACATATATCTATTGTGCAAGGGCACTGTGTGACCGCGTAACTTGATACTAGTTTTACACAATGGTCCTTTAAACCGAAACGATTAACTCTTTGTAATTTACTAAATTGCTCTATGAACCCCGATTGACATAATTCATTATTAAGCAAAATAAGAAATTCATTTGATATTGGCGAACTATTATTGTAAAAAATTCGAATACGCCTAGTTTTTGTAATTATTTTAATATAGACAGGCTTATGTTTGTCCACAGTAATAACTGGGAAGTAGAAGAAATGTGAACGACGATAGTATACACCAGCCCAGAAGATGACTGACTAATCACTAATAAAAATACCTGGGTGCAAAACACTTTGTATTAGTACATTAATTACATTTTCAACTATTATGGTTGTGAAAATATCATGCATGGAATGATTGAGAGGGATAAACCCAAATGAGTTTTTGCTAAATGCTACAGTACACAAATAACCATTTGCTTTTTGGAGTAATCCATATCTATCAATGGATTACGAATACTTGGGAGCGCAGCTTATTACAAAGGGGATTTTTTTTAAATTTTACACTAAAAGAAAACTTACAAGGAGAAAAGATTATCCCACGAAAATACGAAACTCTATAGTAGTATTTAGGCATGGAATTAGTGAACACTTGCCGATTTCACTGCCACGCTACCCTTCTGTGAGATAAGTAGGTCAAGGGCACTCTCACTCCTCTTTCGGTCCCCCTCTCTGCGTGCAGGCCTTCCCCCCAAACGGGCGTGTAATGTGAAATTGAAAATGGGGCATTTTTATGGTCCTATTGCTTACGTGTCCAGAGTGATGGGCGAAATCAAGTGCCTATAACAATGTGTTGCCATTCCGTTAAGCAATGTTGTTGGAAAATCATAATTAAAAATTAGAGAAGAATAATGTAAAGCATTATATATAAGAAAATGTAACCGCCTCCTCGCAGAGGTTCCGGGTTCAATTCCCGGACCGGGTAAATATATTGGTATTGCCTATATTTATTTCTCTCATGGTTTGGGTGTAATTTGTTGTTGTCTATGTGTGTATCAATGGCACCTGCGATACAGGGTTTCCCTAGACCGAGCTGTCTTCGGCCGAGTGTCGAGCAGTCAACAGTGCCCGAGGATGCCTCGTGGAGAGGCGAAACACGTGTCGGGTATATCTTTGATGATGATTTGTGACTGTAGTTGCACTTGTGTTATTTATTTTATTAATTTTATACGGAGGGAGGGTGGGATAACGGCATGAAAAAATATTCAACATTAATTATTATTGTGCACGCTTTAACCTTCACAGGGTTTGCGGAGTAGCAAATTAATTTACGTCCATTTTTATTAACATGGACTTCCGCAAAGTAACGCCTGATTCTATTAATTACTTGGGTGCGATATGTGTTATTATTATTGTTATTATATCTATTTTAGACTCGGCTCTCCCAAGGCCTAAAAGATTAATTTTGAATTTTGATCTCAGTCCATAAACAAGATAATAGTTTAATTTAAACAAGATCGCTACATTCAATGAATAAGAGTTAATTCTAATTATAATAAGAATTATAATAAAAATTACTCTATTTTTTAAAATAGAGGCTTACACACAGCAAAATATTCCGCAAATAAATTTATGATTAACATTAATACTTCAGATAAAGCTGTTTATAATTTTGTGTACCTACTCATAAAAGATTTGGAGAGAATTACGAACAATATTATACCAGAATAAATAAGTTACGTAGGCCCATAACAGGCCTGCATCCACGACAGGTGATAATGAAAATATATTACTTATGTATGAAGAAAATACCATTCTGAAACGCGCAGCTGCTGACTATATTTTATAGATGTTTAGCATTGTGTTAAAAATACCAATTGTGAAAATGTCATTGAAAAGATAAATAAATTTTATAAAAGTAGTATGGAGAAAATGGAACTTGGGCGTACAAATATACATACAATAAGCAAGTAGATTCAGAATGTCCATCAACTTTAATGACATCGGTGGCCCAACGGTTTGCACTGTGGGGGCTGGATAAGGAGGGCCCGGGTTTGATCCCTGGCAGGATCTATTTGGAAAATGAACTTTGCTAAATTTTTATCGATGTTCTGAGTATTACCCCGTAGTGAATTCTGTTGCTCAATTACTCGTAGCACAGGGTCTTTCCCATATTGAGACCATATAATTGGTGTGGTTATTGGTGCACATTATTATTATTAGTTAATGCATTTTTCTTGCGACTGGTCCGATTCGATTAGATAGATAGATAA
This sequence comes from Hyposmocoma kahamanoa, assembly GCF_003589595.1. NCBI lineage: Eukaryota > Metazoa > Arthropoda > Insecta > Lepidoptera > Cosmopterigidae > Hyposmocoma > Hyposmocoma kahamanoa. The sequence continues at coordinate 13,991,665 of NW_020653200.1, read as the reverse complement.
CACGTTTATTCAGCACAAATATAAACAGAAACAAACCATTTGCAATCGCTTCACAGAGTATAACATAACAGCACATAGAACATTCATTATTAATTTTATACACATTTATGTAAAACACATGCTGCGAGAAAAACAAATACTGTGAGAAAAACAAACAAATACTATAAGTACTGATAGAATTTTAATGTACGTTTGACTACAATATATACTACTATATATATATCTCTCTCTCTCAAGTAAAAGTGTAAAAAGTAAAATAAATAATGCAAATAGTGTAAGTATATTGGGTGCCAATGTTGCTCGCTTCCATAGGTTTACCCTTGATACCCTACAAGTGACCGTGCTTCGGCCGTGTCTGGTAACCACCCTCTCGACGCCACCCTCCCTAGGAGGTCGGGTCTGAACAGTTGCATTGCGTCTAACGACAATTAGTAGCTGCTTGTACTGTCAAACTGAGCGCTAAGTTCTGGAGGCTAGCGGGATCCGAAGCACGGTGCACCGCTGGCCGTGGGAAGTTGGGGGCCCAATTAGCGAGAAAGCCACCCAGCAGACGACGCAATGCCTCGTTCAACAGCCTTTCTCCTGCTTATTCGCTTCTCCAATTTAAAATTATGAGTCACATAAAAGGAATAAACTTTTCACAGCGGTTGCACGTCCTCCCATTAAAAGTGCATCTCACCGACATCAGAGGGCTGCACTCAAATATCGAAGCGGTCCACCACCACCTGGAAACCGACAAACCGCAGCTGCTGTTCCTCACCGAGACACAGATCAGATGTCCGGTTGACGCGGCGTACCTCAGCTACCCTGGGTATACGCTGGAGCACAGGTTTTCAACGGAGTCTGTGTGCACGTTCGGGATGACATCTGTGTCAAGCGTCTCAAGAACCTTGAGGCACTGAGTTTATCTGTTTTGTGGCTTCTGGTTCACACGGAAGTTACACAAATAGTGTACTGCTGTGTCTACACACTACTTCAATGCACACCATAAAGAATGGTTGTTCCCGTACCATATGACCGATCATGCTGGGAGAGAGATGCGTAAACTTGCATTAACGTTAAGCCTTTCCCAGCTTGTCAGTGGCGCCACAAGAATCCCAGATGTTGAGTCTCATACGGCTAATTGCTTGGACCTACTGCTAACAACTGATCCAGACCGATACTCTGTGGTTGTGGATGCACCATTGGGTACTTCCGACCACTGTGTAGTGAAATCTGTATCCGCATACTCCCCACGTGATCACGGCCCCAGTGGCACGAAACGGGTGTGGCGATACAGGTTAGCAGATTGGGAAGAAATGCGACATTTTTTTGCTTCATATCCCTGTCAGGCTTGCTTTTCTTGAGGAGACTATTCGAGCTGTGCTGATGCTGTAGTCGAGGTCTTGCGTTTGGGTACGGAGTTATTACATACCATACTCTGATGTAACCAATGGACCCCAAGCTCGTCCTTGGTTTAGCGCTGACTGTAGCCGTGCTGAAGCACAAAACAGTCGGCATACCAAGTTTGGGCAGATGCTCGACTGCGCAAAGCTCCGACTACTCGGAATTTGAAGAAAGCTTTTAATAAAACAGCCAAGAAGTGCAAAAAAGTGTTAAGCAGGGCAAAGTTTGACCATGTGCGCCGCATAGGAGCTAAACTTGCCTCTTGCCCAGCAGGCAGCAAGTCTTTTTGGTCCCTTGCCGAAGCGGTCAAATCAAACTTTAGCCTTTCTACTTTCCTACCTCTGCTGAGGCCGGATGGCTCGCTGGCTCATACTGCGGAAGAGAAGGCGAATCTATTTGTTTCACTCTTTGCAGAAAACTCACGTCGGATGCCGCAGGGAACCTACCACCTTCTTTATCTCACACTAGCTGCAGTGTGGCACCAGTTCGCATACGCCAAAAAGAGGTACTCAGAACTCTGCGAAGTTTAAACGTGAATAAAGCTAGCGGACAGACGGGATTCCAGCAATAGTTCTGCGTAACTATGCGCCTGAGTTGTCTCCTATTCTCACACACTTGTATCGCCTCTCACTTGAGATTGGTGTAGTTCCCAGGTCGTGGAAGCTTGCAAACGTGTAACCACTACCCAAAAAAGGAAGCATTGCTGCCCTGTCAATTATCGACCTATCTTAGTCACTTCCATACTCTGCAGGACTATGGAACCGTACATAATAACCGTCTGCTGTCGTACCTTGAAGACAACGACCTCTTCAGTGATCGCCAGTACGGATTCCGACGAGGGCGATCTACTGGGGAATTCTTGTGAACGCCTCTCATCTATGGCGCGAGGCTTTAGAAAGACATGGCGAAGTTCGTGCAGTATCTTTAGACATTTCTAAAGCCTTTGACAGGGTCTGCCACGCAAGCTTTTTAAGCAAGCTTCCCTCTTATGGGCTTCCCACTGACCTTTGCAACTGGATTTCGGATTTCTTGAGTGAACGTTCGATTCGAGTGGTCTTCGAAGGCTACTCTCCCGAACATCGGACGATAAATGTCGGAGATTCTCAGGGTTCCGTACTGTCCGCAACTCTCTTTCTGCTGCATATCAATGATATGTTAATTCAAGGAGCCTTTGGGTATGCTGATGACAGCACAGTTGTGAACAGGTACTTGACCAATGCAAGGGTCAGTGGAGAAAAAATCCAGTCTTGTCAAGAGTCCATGGTTAGTCGTTTAAATTTGACACTTAAGGCAGTCTCAGATTGGGACGATGCCAATCTTGTCAAATTTAATGCTACCAAAATGCAGCCGTGTCTATTCTCCACAAAACTGAGTCCCTTCCACCTGACTCCGACTTTTCGTGATGTATTCATACCGATAGCCAACCATCTCCAGCTACTTGGAATGGACCTGTCGTCCAACCTGAACTTCGGCAGATACATTGAATCCATGACAAAAATGCAGCCAGGAAGCTTGGCATCCTTTCCAAGGTGAGGCGTTACTTCACACCGGGACAGTTGCTTCAGCTGTACCAAGCACAAGTCCAGTCGTGTATGGAGTGCTGCTGCCACTTATAGGATGGCTCTGCTAAAAACCAACTGGGCACCTTGGATTTAATAGACAAGCGTGCTATGAGGCTTATAGGTGACTCGAAATTAGTAGAGGCGAAGCTGCAGAGCCTTACAACCGCCGTAAAGTTGCCTGCTTATCGGTATTCTACAGGATATATCACGGAGAGTGTGCGATGGAATTGCATAATTTGATTGCGCCTTCCCCTTTCCATCATCGGGGGACTGGACGTGGGCTGGGATTCCACCCCTATGTCGTGGCTATTCCCAGGATCCGCACGAAGCGTTTCGCTTCCACATTTATATGGCGAGCGGCTCGAGAGTGGAATTCCCTGTCTGCATTTGTTCCCCGAACGCTATAACTTGGACCTTTTCAAGGTGAGAGGAATTTTTTTTATTTATTTAGGTATGCATGCTACATTGTCGACCTCACCATCACTTTCCATCAGGTGAGACGAGGGTCAAATGTACACCTATTTTTTATAAAAAAGATAAAAATAATGTAGGTAAGCAATATAAATAATAATGTAAGTTTACAAATATAATATTAAATTATAACAATAGCTACCAAATATGAATATATATAGGTTCGGAAATTCAGATTTACAGGTATCAAACGCATCGATTAGGGAAATATCTATGTAGCGAGACACATTTGCTCTGACAAAAGATGTTTTTTATATTCACGCTTAAATCGTTTTTTTATTATTGATGTCACGCAATGGAGGAGAAATATCATTCCTGAAACCTGAAACCGCCGCGAAAAGCAATCGTTCTGTGATTTGGGATGTTAATAACATTTTTAGAAACTAATCGGAACTTAGTGTTCTAACTTCTAAGTGCCTTCTTTTAATTTCTCCAACGAATTAGAGAAATTAAAATAAGCCACTTAGATCGTAGAAGTCGGTGCACCTCCATGATAATTGAAAGTCGAAAGTCATTATGAATAGAAAAAAAAATATCCAAAAATTTTAAGATTGTAGAGATTACTTAAGTCGTTTATGTAACCCGTTAGCAAAAAATACGTCTTCGAGTTTCGTAGTCTACAGCAGTCCTATAGACATTGTTATGTTCCTGGTACATTAGCAAATGATATATCGAGTCTTTACCCTGCACCCTCGTCACGGTGGAATCTGCGACAACGGTTCAAAGAGAAATGTGTTTAGCTTTACAGACATTCCTTATAACACTTAACTACACAACACGTATGCAGACAATCCTTTCCATCAAAAGCCTCTATAGAGCCAAAAATAAAATCAATTAACATAATTTTTTGGAAGACCGTTCATCATCATTATCGACCCATTTATGCATTCCTCTCAGCTTAGGCCAGAAAGTTTAGGTCTAAGTCCTCCCACTAACGCGAGTTAAGGACTTCACAGGGTTTCCGAGAGTTGTGAATCTTCTTCACAACTCTCGGAAATCGAAAAGCTCATGGTAAATTTCAAATTAAATTTAGCACATAAAACCCGAGAAACTCAGAAGTGCGAGCCCGAATTACAACCCACGGTCTCTACTTGAGAAGCGATAGGTCAAACCACCACGGCTTCTTCTTTATAAATGAGTTTAATTATATTAGATTTAAATGCTCTTTGAGTTAAATAACTTAACCTACTTACCGAGAATCCGTCAATTAACGTATTATGTAGGTATATTGAAAAAACTGAATCGTAATATTACAAAGGACAACCTGTAAGGTGTAAATAATGTAAATCCAAAACTATTGATGTTGCTCCGGCTACAGTAAGAAAAAATATTTTTTTATATATATGTCAACGGCAATGTGTATAATTCAGGGATTGTATAGAATACCTATTCATTGTATAAAGTACCGGGCTTCTTTAGGCAATATATATAATACTTAATATTTTTTAAGTATTATAAACATTTCCTAGGCATTGTATAGAATACCTAGGTGTTGTGCAAAATGCCGCCCAAAGGCAAAGAATTAAACGAAAAACGAGTCAGCCATTTATGCTGACGTTTCCGCGCTAGTTTGACCGCTTCCTGTGGGTTTCAGTGAAGTTAGCAGATGAAAAGGCTGCACGAGCCTAGCGAACGAAGTGAGCGTGTCGCGGCTAGCAGAACCGAATTTGTTTGCGTTTCCGAGCTAAGTCGAAAATTTCTATGGATACCGTTTTTTAAACAAAACTTAAATACACAATGCTGTACTTAAAACAAATAAAGAAAAACGAATATTCCTAAAACTTTAATGGGTGGTTAGTTCCAATAAAATTGAGTTTAAGTTGTTATAGTAAATAAAAAAGAATATTGTATTTACTTTCATATATCAGATAATCACTCAATATAACAGTTTTGCTTAATGCAATAATGAAAGAAAAAGGGATTTTCTTAAACAAATATGTAACTTACAAATGTGTAATTTAATTACCAATTCTTCTTATTATCTACTTATTGTTACATGATGAACTGTTGTTGTTGTTGGACGTGCATATTTTTTTTATAATAAATACCAAGCGGCGGAACGACAACGTCGTGGGCCTGGTGGTAAGCGAAACCGAATTCATAACAGTTGCAATGCAACTCAAAGCTTTAATTTGCAAAGATCTTAAAGACACTGCCACTGCGCCCGTCACAATGAGGCATAAATTGAAAAGTCCCATGTGCCTGTAATTTCTCCAGCACCCTTCTAAACCGGAACATAGTAATGCACGCATTGCTGCTTAGCGGCACTAACAGGTAAGTTGGCAGTACATTCCTGGACGATTTTCTTTAATTTGTATGGAATTACCATTGACCGGAATTACCCTACTTTTCTTAATAAACAAAGTAAAAGATGTCAATTTTATGCAAAAAGATCATTATAGGTTATGCCTTTGAATAATGACATACTAATTATTTATTAATTATTCAAAGATTACAAACTGCAGTATCTTCTCAAAATTTTATATGTATGTGACTTATTGTACCTACATAAATTCTTTGTCACCATTGACTTATTTATTTGTAAATCAATGTTTGTCACATAGAAACATTTTCTAACAAAATATCATAATTGTTTTCTTAAATAAGCGCTGTAGAACTGACTGTATCAGCTAACAACGAATGAGCAAGACCAAAGCAAATGTACTTACAGCTTATTAATTTATTAGAAAACACGTACAGCTATCAAACCAAAAAGCAAAACAAAAGCCAAGAAAAGTCGCCAAAATACAATCAAATTTAAATTTAGAATTTAAATACCTATAAAACTAAAACCTACAGAGATTATAAAATATATACAAAAGAGTCGCAGCGACTGCTGCTATTCGCTACAAGAAGCGCCTGTCAACTTTTTTACCGACACTGTGTAAAATGTAAAAAACCATTTAGAAAAAATGGTATTTCATAAGCGCAGTTTGCATGGATATTACGATAGTCATTATATCTTAGTTTTATAAATTAAGTTGTGCAGTGACGTTAACCAATTATTTTTTTAAATATTCATGCAATCTTGAAAACCAGTAATCTCCTGATTCGTAACACAACGAAAGCGTTTGAGAACAAATACGAGCCCATTGATTTTGTTACTGTATCCTGATACTGATATCCTGTACATAATATAAATTCCAGTTAAGTTAATTGTCAATATGAAAACCAACAAATTTAAGGTTTATATTAAGCACGAGTAGTCACAGCTAATGTTAATATTAGATACATCAAAGGATAATGTTAAATGGTATAAAGTTAATTGTTGATAAACTAAGTTTAAGCCAATATATTCTCGTACACCAGGTAGTAACTTCAGATTCATGAGTCGCTAATGGTTTAACTTTTGTCGATACAAATAATCATGGCATCAATAAAGAAAGTACAACCATACTTAGTACAGATGAAACGCCAAAAAACAATAGTGATCTTAGGACACGACATCAAGATTAGTAAGAGTTAGTCGTACCATATATTTGATTGGTACAGTGACCGTTCGTTTCACTGATTGATATTCGTTAGTTCGACAGATTGCATACTGTTATTGAGTTAGCATTTAATCCAATTCAATACAGGTCCCCTCTCACATCTACGTCTTCCAATTTCACACCAATTTTTATGAAAATATCTCATTCGAAACAAAATCGAACGACGTAGACAAATTAAAATAATGGTCGTGGCCTCTCTAAGGGTCGTGGTTATTTCTTGCAAAAATATGCTGTTTATTGTTTTTTTTTACGGAGAGGTTGATGAAGAGGACATGAAAGACAAATTAACGAACTAAGATATAAGAAAACTAATTTAAAATTCCAATACGCAATTCAAATACCGTAACAGGGAAGCAAATCACGCTTAAAATCATCAAATTAATATAACACTACTACTCATTCGTAAGTTAGATTCCTCTGAAAAGAATCAGTAAGAAACTAGGTTTATTACTCTTTGTATAAATGGTTGCCTGGAAGAGATTGCAATTTAGAAATAAGGCCGCCAGTTGTACCTGTCATTTTTTATTATTATTATGTATTTATTCCACTGCGCAATCAAGAATGTTTGTATTGTATTATAGATTATTCACATTTATCGTTCAAATATCATGGAAAGGAACAAGCTGAAAAAGCTAAATTGCTTAACTATGAATTTTTGTGATCCAAGTTTGCAGAAACTGTAAACAAACTTTTGTTTGAAGTTTGTTCTTCACAATAGAGTAAAATTTCAATAACAACAGAAATTTCATTATAGAAGCTTATATTTCTATAATGAGATTCTTTGCTGCCGATGCATCTGGACATACATAGAATTACACAATTTATTTGCGCTTTTATTTTCGAGAATTTAACATATTGTTACTTTTTATTTACTAGAGCAAGCTGAAATATTAATTAAATATTATTGCACTACTCTTTGAGTCAACTCACGTTTTGGGCAGTTTACTGGCCCCATGATCACGGCTAACCAATGACCTACCAACACAAAGGTCAATGCGACTAACTCTTATTTTATTGATATTTTTAATATATTATTAGCTTTTTTTCTTAAATACGAACATCTTCTCTACTATCTAGTTCCAATTACATAATTTAAAATCCACCTAAGCACTGACATACTGACGGACTTGGATTCGTTCACGAGTTCTGAAAATTCTGTAAATTGATGACGGAAATAACATAAAAATTTCCGGGAATTACTAGAGATAAAAACTTAAGCTGGAACTAACGCAATAATAATAATAATAAATTATACTAAACTTGTAGCTACTATTGCCCGTTATTCGTATTGGTCGTACACCACGTACACCACGTACTGTTGTATAGTGTTAGTATTTGCGGAAACTGTACATACATCCGGGTATAACGTTCATATAAATACGTTGTTAACATCGATTTTAAGTAAAGTTGAAGGTTATTTTCTCTTAGAACTCTGTTGAAAGGAGCGAACTTCCTTTATAGATTATTAGGGCTTTCTATAAAATATCTTATGTAATGTACATTTAGCTAAAGTATAAGTAATAATCCTTATAATAAAAAACACCATCTTTAACCATAACACTAACGTAACCGCAATTAGAATATACATAGGCATGAATACGAAATATTCGATTAATATAAAATGTTCGAAGTTATGATAAGGGAAAAAAAATCAAGTTTTGTTAAAAGCAATGGTACATTTAGTGTCGACAGTGACTTTACGACAGTGACAGTGAGTTTTAAGAAATGAAATATTTGACAACAAATTTTCGTTTTTTGCAATTTGCAAAATTATAAATGTTTCTGAAATCTGATCCCTTAGCGCTCTCTTTATTTTAAGTACTATCCGAGTTCCTCGACTTAAGCATTTTGTTTTCCAGATAGACCTTAATATAAATATGTTTAGAAGTCGTAAATTCTAAAATAAGTTAATTGTATCGTGAAAATTGTCACAAGCTTTAGTTTAAGCCCTGCTCTACGTAAATAAGTGGAGCTGGTTTAACCCTTCGGTGTTCTTTCCAGTGGCTAATGTGGTTTATTTTTGGCAAATGCGCAGGGTGCCTCTACAGAACCTATTGTAGCTACCGAAAAGAATATAACACCTCGTACTTGATACCTAACATAGTATTATCTCAAAAATTGCGTTATATTTTATCTCAAACTTGCGTTATATTGATATGTTTAATAACTTATGTCCAAAATTTCATTTTATTGATGTGTTATTCATATACGATTTAATTTCAAAGTGAGTTGCTTTAAAACTAAATAGATATTAATATAATTTAAAGCGATTTTGAGATAATACTATGTTAGCTGTCATGTGCCGAGAGAACTCGTAGCATGAGTTATTTGTCTTTTTGTAGTAATAAGTAGTAATTCTTAATGGAGTATCCAAAATATATCATTATTCTAAAATATCTATGGAACAAGTAAAAGGACGGAAATTAATAATAGGCGTTCTGCGATAAATACTTCGTGTAATATTTCAAAACATTTGGTCGCTTTCATTTGCTACTGCAGAAAGAGCGCGGTTGAGTGATGCCGCGACAAAAATAGGTGTTATTTGTGTCCTGTAACTAAACAATAAAAAAGAGATCCTGTCCGGTATCTTGCTTACTGAGGACATATTTAAGGATTTTGGAATGAAGAACACGGTTTGGTACAATGCAGACGAGTAATTTGAAGATTACGTTCTGTACAAACTTAGTTTGAAGGAATATGGAATGTTACAAATGTTAGAATAGTCTGTTGAGCGCAGCGCACGGAAAAGAGAGCGGGTGTATTTTTTTTTGACGGATATTTTGCAGTTGTCCGCTGAAGGCCTTGCGCCACCGGAAAAAAGGGCGAGCTGAAGGCTCAAGAGAGCGGGCCCTGGAGGGGCCTGCTTATACATATAGGCCCTACGACGTTCGCGGGAGGCAGGGCAGCTCGCTCCACTCGACGCGGCGTTCAGCACGGACAGATCCTTATGAGACTCGAGAAGTTTACCTGACCCTCTATATATCGCGGCTGTTTTTGTAAGTCACTACTATTGGTATACACTTGAAATTTAAACTAAAAGTATTTTAGATAAAAAAAAATGAAATAATACTAAATTAATAAAAATAAGATCTAAAATAGAAAAGTTATAACGAGACAGCGTCGTGCGTAAGCAGAAAGTGTTTTTTACATATTCCTAAAAGAGTTTTGGGAAAAAATTGTATCATAATTTTTGATGTGTCACTAAGTCACAGTTCGTGTCACATACATACATATATGTATATTGGTCGTGAGTATGTGACCCTCGATTCGTGAGTTCTACTCGCTCATGACAGAATTTTTATTATTCATTACAACGGCTACCTAATTTTGGATTGGGCTTACAATACGAACCCTCTGTTTGCTCGCTACCTTCGATGCTTATTGTTTCATGCATTCCAGTCCCTAAATAATACACAGGTATATACACCTCTTTTGGACAGGCAGAGTAGAATTAGCCGAAATTATTATTATTACTTTTCGAAAATAATATTAATAATTGTTTATTGGACATTAAAAATTACAATACCTACAGAATACAGAACCGTAATAGAAGGCACAAAGCACAAACGGCACAAGTTTACAGCGGACCGCGCACTAAGCTCAAGGCTTGTACTCTCTCTCTCTCTCTCTCTCTCTCTCTCTCTCTCTCTCTCTCTCTCTCTCTCTCTCTCTCTCTCTCTGTGAGTGTGTGTGTGTGTGTGTGTGTTATAATAATTGTGAGATCTTATACCCGTAATAGAGCCTCCTCAAATGTGTGAATGAAGTGACAGGGTTACCCATCACATTCTCGTACGTGGTCAGAGCGCCAACGAAATATAAGATAACGAAAATTTATAATTCTATTAATACAATCCTAATAATTACACATGTTTATTAGGTATTTCTATCAATATAATATATTACTTTTTTCATTAATTCACTAACTAGAATAATCCTGAAGGCTTGTTTAAAAAAATTACATTTAAAAGCACCTAAAATGTTATATTTTGGACAGGTAACTTTAAGCAAGGTAACCAAGGTATTTGAAATTGCATGTCCAACTTTATCATTACTTAGTTAACAATTACATTCACTACATATTTATCGGTAATACAAATTGAAAATTCGAGGACTTTTGTCTACTACGTTCCATCTCATTATGTTGATGTAATAAATCTGTATTATATATTATTCTGCACTAAATAAATGAAGACAATAATAACTGTTTCGTCTTTCGGAAAACTCCTCTCTTTATCCCGTCTAGAAGATGATAAACAAACAGCCGTACACAGCACAACTCACCACCATTCCTAAATAGTAACATACAATGATGTTATATATAAACGTACAAGTTTCGTAATGAATAAAAATAATAAAAATAAAAATAATAATAATAATACTTTTATTATCAGATTAAGGTACCTCTATGTGATAAACTCTGATAGCCACACTAGGGCATGCCTGTGTCGTGGTTATCACGCAAGACGTTTATGACAGTGGGCGAGTATTATAGCATCTCTTCTATATAAAGTCGTAAGATAAAATATAATACATATGAATAAGAAATAAAGAACTAATGCACTACAATTAATAAAGTAAAAGTAATATAAAAAGTTATAAGTGCAACAATTGACATGAGAATAACTATTATAATAACGTATAATACGTAGGTGTGCGTGTTCGTGTGTGTGTGTGTGTGTGTGTGTGTGTGTGTGTGTGTGTGTGTGTG
>NW_020653200.1:13962471-13980037 GCF_003589595.1 Hyposmocoma kahamanoa | reverse complement strand
TGTGTGTGTGTGTGTGTGTGTGTGTGTGTGTGTGTGTGTGTGTGTGTTCGTGCGTGTGTGTATGTGTGCGTTTTCGTTCGAATTTTCATTGCTATTAAGCGTCTCTGTTACTTTTTAGTTATCAGCATTGTTTCGGACTCCTTATAGGTCATATCTAATAATTCTTGCTTTACTTTTCTTTTGACTTCGTACATCGACAGCTCCCTCATGTCATACATGGAAAGATTTATTAGAAATAAAGGGAAACATAAAAGAGGGGAATCGAGAGGCAAAGACAGTTTTTACAGACTGAAGTGGTATTTTAATCGTTTTTTTAACAATAACTGATAGCGATCCGCATTCAGTACTGTCTTATGAGTACTTGTGACTGCCTTCAGTATGTACAATTTCCTGATGCTTAAAACCTGAGTTTATCTGTATAACTTGTAAGTAGGGTACCTGAAAGGTTTATTCCGCACCACCTTCACAACAGCTTTCTGTGCAGTTTCTAAGCAAATTAGGTGGGATTTTGCTGCAGCACCCCACACTTCAAGACAATACGTAAGTATAGGTTCACATAGTGCTGTGTAAACCGAGTGTAAGAGCTCAGTGTTAACTATGTCTCTCAGTTGTTTGAATATATCATCTTTTTAACCCTAGCAGCTGTAGCCGCAATGTGACTTCGAAAGGTAAGTCGTTCATCGAGAACAACACCCAAGTATTTGATTGCACTAGATCTTGCAATGATGTCGCAATTACAGAAGTTGGGATTCGTATTCCTGACGAAAATATTTATTATTTATTTATTTATTCCTTAGGCCGGCGACCCACAGTCGTGAACAATTAGGTTATATGGAGATTTTGGAGCTAAAGCTGCAGTTTTGGAAAAACATACATACTTTGTTTTGCTGGTATTTAAGGTCAGAAAGTTTTCCGACAACCATTTGCTCATTATAGCCATGCCTCTATTTGCACTCAAAAAGCGTTCTTCCCAAGTGGTATTATAAAAAATGAACGCCGTGATCATACAGCGCAACTACTCAAATTTCCGGTAAAAAAAGTATGTGTTTTAAAATATTGGCGTATATATAGACGTGACTATTTCAATGAAAATATTGAAAAGTTTAAATATTGCCTAAAAAGTTTATCTTTTTCGGACATCTACACAATTAACGATCCAAATAAAGCCTATTCTTGTTTTATCTCAGATTTTAAATTATTTTATAACTTATGTTTTCCATTTAGATACATAAAAATTAAAACAAATTGTAATAATAAATGGATATCCAAAGGCATTAAGACCAGCAGTAGAAAAAAAAGGAGTTTGCTGTGGAAACATAGAAACATGCCTAATCAACAAAATAAATCTATATATCATGCATACTCGAAGTTATTTAAAAAAACAATAAAATCTATGAAGCGGTTGTATAACACTCTTAAAATTAATTCTGCTACAAATAAATCAAAGGTTACATGGGAGTTAATAGATACATGTAGGCAAAATGTACCCAGGGAATCAATTACACAAATAAAAGTAAACGACACTATTATTACGAATCCATCACTCATTGCAAATGCCTTTAACGACTTTTTTATTCACAAGACTCTACCAACTACAAAAAAATCAGCACACAATCAAAAAAATTTCGACAAAAACTGTTTCTCTAATGTTTATGGCACCTTGCATATCATATGATATTGTAAAAATTATAAAATCACTTAAAAATACTAGAAGCGTTGGATATGATGAAATATGTCCAAAGGTTTTGAAGTCAGTTGCTGAAGAAATAAAGAATCAATTATGCTATATCCTAAATATGTGTATAAATCACGGTATCTATCCGGATGACTTAAAAACAGTCATAGTCAAACCACTTTACAAAAAAGATGATAGGGAAATCATGAAGAACTATAGGCCCATATCATTGTTATCAGTCATATCAAAAATATTTGAAAAATACATAAGTTCACAATTACAAATATTTTTAGAAAAATATAATATATTAGCGTGTGAGCAAAAAGGTTTTCGACCAAAAAAGAATATAAACATGGCTATATATGATTTTATGCAGGAAGTTATATCAAGTGTAGATGAAAGTACGCCAGTCTGCTCTATTTTTTGCGACATGACTCAAGCGTTTGATCATGTAGAGCACAAAATACTTTTAGGAAAATTAGAAACCTATGGTATAAGAGGTAATATTCTTAAACTAATTTCATCGTATCTTAATAATCGAAAACAAATCACTGAAATCAGCAACATAAATATCCGTACCAAAACCGAATGTGTCCTTAGATCTTGTAGTAAAACAATTATGTACGGCGTTCCGCAAGGTAGCGTCTTGGGTCCATTGCTACTCATTTTGTACATAAATGATCTACCTAAAGTTGTACCGAATCACCACGTTTCTCTCTTTGCCGATGACAGTACAATAACAATTAAGTGTAAAAATAAAATTACTTATGAACAAGACATTAACGAAGCAGTAGAGTCCATTATAACTTGGTTAAAAGAAAATTACCTCAGTATTAATTTTGAAAAAACTAAAGTAATGCATTACAGTCAGCGACAGAATAATAATAACGTCAATGTTAGTTATGACAACATAAGTATAGGCCAAGTGACCGAGACTAGATTTTTGGGTGTAATTGTAGACAATAAGTTGACATGGAAAACACATATTCAAAACCTATGTAAAAAATTAAGCATTTCTTCCTATGCCTTATACAGATTGGCTCATATAATTCACATTTAAGCTATGGGATTATTTTTTGGGGTAATTCTACAGATCGGGATTTAGTATTTAAAGCACAAAAGAAATGTATAAGAGCTATATTTAGCATTTCTCGCTTGGACAGCTGTTTGCCCTATTTTAAAAAGTATAATATACTAACGGTGCCATCATTGTATATTCTAGAATCAGTATTATTTGTCAAAGCAAACCCTAATCTGTTCAACAAACTTGTGGAAGTAAGACGTAGGAATAGAAGAGATAATGATGCAGTATCTATGATGCCACATAAAACTGCATTTATGTCAAAAAGTGTGCTCTGTATGTTGCCAAGATTATATAATAGAGTCCCAAAATCTATCCGTGAATTACATGTAAATTTGTTTAAGAAAAAATGTAAGCAGTATTTAATTGATAAATGTTTTTATAATATAAATGATTATATGAATACGAGATGGATTTAGGGCCCAATTATAATTGTTTTTTTATCTAGTAAGATTACATAAGATTACAGATGTATTTGACTAATTTATGTTATTATTGACTTTCATTCATTTTTGACATGCGCATATTTTATGGAGGCTTAGAAATGTAAATTATGTAAGTTTGACATTAACATGATTTTTCGCTTTATTTTTGACATTGTTAATTTTTATTAATTTTTATTATATTTTTTCTTTACATATTTACTACTTTTTGACAGTTTTTAATTATAATATTTTGTACATTATGCGACCACCACTAATTATATTTGTATGTTTCGACGAAACTGGTTGTAGTAGCACTGTTAATGTATTGAACTGATCTGATGAACTTATTGTACCTACTTCCACAAATAAATCGATCTTTATCTTTATCTTTATCGTCTGCATAATATACTATGTCTGCATTTTCCAGGTGTAACAGTAAAAAATCATTGAGATATATAAGAAACAAAGTCGGCCCGAGCATGCTACCCTGAGGTACTCCGAATGTCACTTCTCGAGTACTACAAAAAGTGTTTTTCACCTTAACTTGTTGGCTTCTACCTGCGAGATAACTATCAAACCACTTTAGCGCTATACCACGCACACCCAACTTTTCCAGCTTTTTGAGAAGTATTGGAATAGCCACTGTATCAAAAGCCTTGACTAAGTCAAGGAATACTCCTATACAGGACCGTCCACCATCCAGGTACGATGAAATTTTTTCGGTCAGAGTTTTACTAGCGCCCTTAGTAGACTTTCCTCTTCTAAACCCAAATTGCTGGTTTGATAGCATTCGCATGCGTTTTACATACGATATTAATCTTTTATTAACTTCTTTTTCCATGACATGACATGACATGAAATAAAACTATATTCAAATTTCTAAGCCGTCTTAGCGCGACTTGCCGACAACCTTGTTGTCATTCAGTTCAGGGAGGGGCGGAGAGTGGCCATTCTCGTTACTTTTTGTTCTCTGCTACCGCATCGGCACTTTTGATTTAAAAAAATGAAAATAGTTCTTTAATGGCGGCCATATTTAAATATTGCATATATATACTTTTTTACTAGAAGAAACATAATTCTAGAATATAGATATAATCCTAGAAATGCCAATTTTCATCCCAAGTAAAGCAGGTATTTTCAACAGCTAATTATATTTAAAAAACTACGCTTATATGACGGCTATCTCGAAAAACGGCGACAAAAAATTTTTAAAGTATAATTGAATATGCCGATTTTCAGTCGGATTAGAACATTAGGACTACTAGAGGGTCACAGATCTTGTTGCTATTTTCATGGGCAATAATTCTTGAGCACACCGAGCGGGTACTTCAACCGGTCAGTGTGCCACTTAACTGACTAGGGGTCCTTGGGGATGTTCCAGAGCTTAAAACTATTATGTTCCTCAAGAAATCGTAAGAAATCTCATTCAAAGCATGCCACGAAAAATATTTCGTAGAAGTAACTTTGCCGGAGGAGGAACCCACACCGATACTAATGTTCTTTAAAGGTCACTTTTTACCGGAACGAGTATCAAAATACAAAACAAGGAAAAAATTTAATTTATTAAATAAAATTAAAACGGAGGATGGTCGGCAGTTGGAAGCGTGGAAAGATAATTTAAGGTAGATGTTTTAGTCGGCTCGTCGAAGGCAACCGAATTAGAGGAATGATGATTAAGAGCATCAAGGTTTAAATTTTTTGGGTACTCCCAGCGACCTAAGAAACTTCCAGACTTTAGCCGGATCATCAGTTTCTAAAGAATTATGAATATGTCGGCTTTGTCCGTCCCTATACCAAATGGTACCTATACCCGCCAATCTATAAATTAATTGTGTAAAATATTGTGTTGAAATATAGGGTGGAACATTTCCTTTACAGCCACTTGAAAGAGCTCAAAGGTCGATACTGAAAATTAGTTCTCCCTCGATTGTATCCAACATTTAAGCCTCATCATCATCAATGACTGTAAAGTTTTAGCTGTCCGATAATTGTTCTATTGCATGTCATTTTATTTAAGCATTCTTAACTATTTGTTAATACTTCTTATGTAACATAATCTCAGTACAGAATACTAAAAAAAAACGACCTCAAAAGTACGTTGATTTACGTCTATTTGCTTTTATTGAAATATCCCCTAGTTCGCCACTATACAGGACTTGATACTGGAGATAATAAAAATAGGTTCTCACTACGACACTACTCAAAGTATATCGAGGGAAAAACGCCTTGAATTGGAGAAATAGCAAAATCAACTAAATAATTGCTAAAAGTAATTGCTCCTAAATTAAAATTAGGCGCTATTTATAAAAATGAATCTTCATGCGTGAGCAGCCACCCTTTGAGGTGGATGATTTTCTTCAAAATGAAATGGGACCACTATGGAAATACTCCCTTTCCAACAAAAAAAGAATCATGAAAATCGGTTCACAAATACCGGAGTTATCGCGTAACATACATACAAAAAAAAAGAAAAAAAAAAGAACATACAGTCGAATTGAAAACCTCCTCCTTTTTTAACGTCGGTTAAAAAGAAGGAAATACGCGGTCTGTTCCACAATAACATTTCGAGCTAAATTCGTTGGGAAATTTTTCCGCTTTCTGGGAAGCTACCTACAAACATTAGTGTAAAAATAAAATCACAACCTGGCTACTCAATCTCGATTATCAGGCCACAGAAGATCTTCTACAAACACAAACTTATTGATCTGGAATTCACGCACTCCTCATTATGTGAATTTATTTCGATCCCAAGAACTTGCATCGTAGGGCTACTGGGTTGTAGTGCTACAGTAATCGCCATAAAGTATCTATTGAATTATTCGCATGTATTATAACTAAATTGGACCAAAATATTGACAGTGAAAATAATTAGGAATTAATAAAAATGCGACGCTGCAGCATTAAGGGATGTGGCTTTAGAAAAAGTGCAAATCAATCGAATGTTACATTAATGTTACACAGGCATGTGTTTTTTTTTTGTCTATAAATCACACAATAGCCCAAATATTTCATGTAATAAGACTTATTTAAGTAGTTTATTTATAAATCTTGCCAAATTTTGCTTTTGTTACTTTGGATTGCCTGTTTGTTTGTATATTTTGATGATTGTTGTTAACGATTATTTGAGATAGTGTTGATCTTGTAAGCATACATATTATCGATATTCTGTTATTAAAACCATTCACTATGAGGTTTTTATTGTTTTACTATTATTATTTTTATTATTTCAAGTTTCCTACAAATGAAAAAAGGAAGAAAGAATGGTTGGAAATCATATCGCCGTATAATAGTGCCGAATATAAACATTGAATCAAAGACCATTTTCATTTATTCGCTTCATTTTGAAGAGTCAAATTTTAACATAACTTTGAATGTAACTAGATTACATGATAATTCAATTCCATCATTAGGTGTATTGGTAAATATTTTTATATTTAATTTAGATTTAACAAGACTCATCATTTACTAGGCATTTTCAGTTCCTGAAAACAAAATTATCCACTCGTTTCCGATTTTTTCCCACTGACAACTCTGACTACTAAAAATTCTTATTTTATAAAGCCAGCAATACAATGACCATGTTGGTCCAACGTTGCCGGGAGAAGGCCAATACCAACGTATAGAAAGCCTATTTGCCTTGCCTTGCCTTGCCATCGTTCGGTGTCACTCACCTAGCTGACCGAGTGAAGGCAAGCGCTAACATGTTCGTTTGACGGGGCTTGTCACAACTTGCAATCGCTCATGACTACTTGTCTAACGTCGTAGAAGTGTTGATTTTTCTGTACAAATCAAAGGCGCTCGGCCAATAGTAGTCAATTAACATTGTATAACAGACATTTGCATGCTATTTAATACATGCGAAACATGTTTATACTAACACTGTCTCTTGGTACATCTCCTGTTATACCATGTTTTAAGCAAATAGACGTATGATAATAATACCATTATTGATAATATTGCTACTTTCATTTATTTTCAAAATTAAATGGAAGTATTAAAGATTCACTTAAATCAGTCACTGATTTTAATTCTATACCAATGCATAAATACAAAAAAGCCTACATTATTTGGAATCTGTTTAAAAATGTATCTATAAAAATATTAATCTTGAGGTTGGAAATGTATAGAAGTTATATTTCAAAGTTTTCTCTTTTTCATATACTCTCAAATTACATTTTTTTTGTGCAAATTCACTTTTCGTAATATTTGAGTACTTGTAAATGCAAAACAATAAATTCAAAATTTCATGTGACATTCCCGGATACTTTAATTAAATGTCGATAGATTATGGTACGTCACTAAAGAAATCCGCCATTTGTTCGTTCAATTTTTGTTTAGGTATGCACGTTCATTCCGTAGTTAGGGCACCTCCTTTCTTTTATTTATTTTCCATCCTCTAAGTACTATACGGTCAAATGACATTCAGTTGCGTAAACAAGCTAGTTCTTGAAATTATCGATATTCAACTATCGATGACGTCTTGATATTAGTGATTGGTGTCGACTCCTACACTCTATTCATATTTATTTTACCTTATTCCTGCAATTTTTTAATTTATTTGAAAGGGAAAAGTTGAAAGATGATCGGTCGATTTTACCTTGAATTTTCAGATTGCAATTGGAAGGTCAATGATGCAAATAAATTTTTGGTAGGATTCTTAATAATAATGCCGCATATGAAATGGTTTTACAACTTCAACATTATCCTATGATCTCCCATTACATTTTTTTTCATATTTTAGAAAATGGGACGTTTAATATAAAAATAAATTTAAAATGCGGATCATATTATCAACCTGTACGCTTTCATCGTATATTATCCTACAAGTAAATGAGGGAACAATAAATTTTTTTTGTTTAAATTGTGTTCAAAATTATTGAAAAAATCCCTTAGCAGTTTCAAGTTATATTTAGTACAATGAAAAACAGGCTCGTTCCATTGTAGGCCTCATCTACAATGGAACGAGCCTCCAAATTACTCCAAGGCTAAGTAGTGGTGAAGTCAAGAGTAAGTCCATTTTCAATTAAAAAGTATACATAATCTCGTTCCAAAACTAAAATGTCACAAGAATACTTTCAACTGACATAGGAAGTTTTGTCCCGAAGTAAATATTTACAACAAGTAAATATATTACTAAGAAAAGTTATACATTTGTAATAGTTAATATACATTATGTTTATTAAGCTTCCTTAACATTTTTTCCTTTGTGTGTTTTCTATTTATGGGTCGACTTAAGGATAGGAATGTTTTCTCATGAATGACGCTAAATTTGCTCGCTTTTGTCACTTATTTGTAAATTTTCAAGTGACTGAGTACCATCATCGTTTGTTCTTTTTAAATGAAATTATACTTGTGCGTTTGGGAGCCCGGCCTCTCCGGCTGGTTGTACGATCTAAGTTCATCAGTTTACTAATGTTTTCGACCATCTTTCTATTAGTGTTTTACCATACAATGAAAAAATATCAGTCTAATCCTCAGAAACTTAAACACTCCAAAACCATAAATTATACCAACCCAAACTCATTGAAAATCGATTTACTTATATGACATTGCAAAGAAACATACCTAATCATAGAGATACACTCGGAATTTGCTACTACTTGAAAGAACTTAGAAACACGATTGCCATTTTCTTTATATTGCCACCACAGACCACATAAATACTCGTGATTGCCACCATATCATTCGGATTCCAATCCACTAGAAAAGACTGTATTTGTATACTCCCCACGTGGCAATGCGTTTAGCAAATTGAGACGATATGCACAACATTCTTTGCGTCGTATCTATGGGAGACCTGTTTTTCAAGGGACACAACGAGTTATGCTGACGCTGCCGTGAAGTTCTAGCATTTGAGTATAACCCACCCAAGATCCTACTCCGAAGTACCCATTGGACCCCAAGGTCGTCCACGATTCAGCACAGCACTGACTGTAATCATACAGAAACGCATAAACAGTTCGAATACCAAGCTTTGTATTTTGTTCTCAAAATTGATCTCAAATTAAAAGACACTTAGCTATTATGTTCAGATTCAAAATTTTTTAGTGTTTAGGTTTTTCAAAATCTTAGTGTGCTTCGCTTGCTCAGGTTTCAATACACGTACTCGCGCCAAACAACAACTTTGCAGCCTTGCATTACAAATAACTATTGTACATTAGATATGAAATTCTAATCAGAGGCTTATATTTTACTTACTGTTAAATAAGCTATTTCTATTGAAAAACTTATAAATTTATTTTGCGTCGATAACAGTCGAAAGATTCTTGTTGTAACGAAATTACAAAACATTGTACTGGGACAATGTTTTGGTTTGACACGATATACTATGTGGCGTCTACATTGTGAAACCTTCCAAGGGTTTTTAAAGTCAATACTTTAATGATCACCGACTAGATTACTTACCATTTCTGCATTTAATATTTCACAAACGCAGTTGCAAAGAATGTTCTTTTGGCATATAAAGCTCAAATTAATTCGTTCACACATTCCTGTAATGTAGCGCCACAAGAAAGCTAGTATCACGTTAATGCTTTGTTTCAGCTCTTGAAACAATTGTTGTGCAATTGAACTGTACAAAATAATGCCCAAATTGCGCTAGTATTACTTCACTAGGCCTGCAGAACAAGCTCTAATGCTTACATCTAGCACCGTAAGAAATGATCGGATTGCCTCTTTACGGCAAATTTGTTTAGCTTGGGCTCTAGGGAAGGCTGTTCATAATTGTGCTATTGGCGTAGCAGCTATACTCTCACACATTTTGCCTGACGGGACAGAGAGCCTAATCCATTTAGATTTCCACTTTGGAATAGACAGAGAGCTTGCGTTAGCACGAAGTTACAGTTATGCGCCGCGGTGGGCAGGATAGCAACATTAAACAATTAGCAAAAACACTATGGAGTATCTTTGAAACGCAACATTGTGAGTTTATTCAGTTCTACAAAAAAGAAGCGACCAAATTGGAGCAGAATAAGATTTATTTTCGTTCCTTGTAACAAAAAAAATATTACAATAAACAGAAAATCGAAAATGTTTTAAATAAAATAAGACACAACGACGATATGAAACACCACTATAGATAATAATTACAAGTGCGACTGTAATTTTTGCACTCCAAAGTAGCAAAATAAGATACTTTTCAATGAGTTTCAAGGTTTTAGATAATTGACACGACCATAACGTACAACAACACCAAATCCAGTGGCTATGACGGTGTAACAACTAAAATACTTAAAATGTGTGCCTCTTATATCTGTCATCTGCTTGCACATATTATAAATTTATCGTTTAGTGATGGTCTTTTTCCAGAACAGCGAAAAACTTCTGTTGTCAAACCCCTGTATAAAAAAGGCGATAAGGAAAGCCCAAGTAACTATAGACCAATTACATTAATCCCGACTCTATCCAAATTATTTGAAAGGGCTCTGCATTCCAGAATAAATGCATTTTTAGAGAAACATAAAGTAATATATCACACTCAATTCGGATTTAGAAAAGGTATTTCTACAACTCTTGCATGTTTTGAGTTTTTGCGCATTGTAACGGAAAGTATAAACGTCTCTACTCCTGTAATGTCAGTCTTTCTAGATATGACTAAAGCCTTCGACTTTGTAACTCACTCAAAACTCCTTTACAACCTTAAAGCATACGGTATTAGAGGAACAGCCCAAAATTGGATAGCGAGCTACTTAAAAAATCGGACACAGTATACTGAAATAAGTAGATTAACAAAAAACAAACACAATAATAGATTAGAAAAACAAATTTTTCACAAAAAAACAAAATTTTTAGATCACACCTTAAGACGACTAATGCTGGAATACCGCAAGGTAGCGTCTTGGGTCCGTTACTGTTGCTACTCTACATTAACGATCTCCCACATGGTATTGATCACAATTGTATACAATTTGCTGATGATACAACTCTTATAATAAAATGCCAAAACAAAACGACTTTCAACACTGACGTAATTAAAGCACTGACAGACGTAATAAGTTGGATGGACATCAATGACTTGAATATTAATATAAGTAAAACCACAGTTATGACATTTAGATCTTACAAATCAAATCCCATACCAGTTAAAATTAATTACAACTCTGATACAGTAAATGAAGTAGACACATTTAACTTTCTTGGGTTAACAATCGACAAAAACCTTAACTGGAAGGAACACATCGAACAGATGTGCATGAACCTAAACAGAAACTTTACGAAAACTAAGGCAAACTGTCTCACGAGAAGCTGCGTTGACGGCCTATCACGGCTACGTTTCGTTCGTGTTCAGCTACGGTCTTGTACTATGGGGCAACTCAGTAATCTTAGAAAGAGCGTTTAAAGTCCAGAAGAAATGTATTCGAGCAATTTGCGGTGCGTGGTTCGATGACAGTTGCAAACCGCTGTTCAAAAGGCTGAACATATTACCTTTGTCATGCATGTACATTAAGGATATCTGCGTATTTCTCAACTCTCATCCTCAATATTTAAAACACGCGGTGAAGTCATTCAAAGGCAAACTAGAGCAAAAATTATGAATCTCTTATACCAACCTCGTTGCCATAAAGTAATTTATAAGAATAACTGCTTCAACATGTGTATAATTATTTACGATAAATTACCAAACGAAATTAAATTTTTACAAGGACATACTTTTAAATTAAAATTGACAAAATGGCTTTTGACACATTGCTTCTATAGTAATAAAGAATACTTAGAATTTACAAATTCATTACATTAATTAGAAACTATAGAGACTAAATAAACATTGAATCCCATTAATATTTGCACATCTGCTTGCAGGTTGAATACAATGTACCTAATTTTACTTAAGACCTTTGTAATTACTGTATTCTGGCAAATAAACGTATTCTATTCGATTCTATACAAAAAATGCATATAGCAAAAATAATGCTATAGCAAAAATGTCGGACAGGAGGTCTACCACAACCTCTTAAAACAATAGTATTTTAACCTTACATTGACTTTTCGTACCATGATGCGTTTAAAGTAAGCTTATTATAATGTTAAAACTAAGATGTTTTATTGGCAGCTTTGTGACTATTCAGTCACTCAGTTTGTAATATGACGCAACTGATTAAAGTAATATTTATTGTTCTTATGTCACATTTAGCAATCTTAAAATTGTTACTCGGACGCTGTGGAAACAATATTATTTTCGAATTTATTGTCTGAATATTGATTTGTAATGATAAAAAGTTAAGTTGAACTTATTTATTTACATAAATCTCTTCAATACGACATACAAAATATTTTTCGCGAACAGGTTGTTGGTGTTCAGAATGCGCAATAAAATCTTTTGTGTTGCCGTTAGGTATTGTCCATGTTCTGTTATATTGTATGTTTTCATGTTTTTTTACAATTGTAGGTACTTTGTGTGGTACATGGGTGCGTTGGCAAATGATGAGGTCTGTAACAAAACACAATCACACATTAACATGCTATTTTTATTATTATTTACTTTAAATTTTATTGTATTCAGCCACGCGGTGGTAAAATATCACACACCTTTATTTATCATAGTTATTTATGTATTTTACTTACACAATGGATGCTGCCCTTTTCAGTGTTACAATTATTTTCCTTATAGCACTTTAAAATGACGCCTTCCAGGATGCTTTCAGTTGGACTATGGAATGCTGGTTCTTTGGGAACTGGACATGATGAATTCACAGCCTCCATGTGTAACTTTGATGCAGATATCGTCGCAATAAACGAGACTTGGTTGCGGGAGGGTGAAACGGGTCGTGCTCCGGCGGTGCCAGGCTACCGACTGAGGCACGTGACGCGGCCACTTGAGCTGCGCTCGCGCGGAGGCGGCGTAGGATTTTACATTCGTCGAGGTATTGCTGCGAGAACCATGCCTCACCCTCCCTCACTCCGTGTTGAACAAATGTGGCTTTCGTCTGTTGTGTGCGGGGCCAGGATAATTATTGGCACAGCCTACCGTCCGCCGTGGTTGGATGCCGACTTGTTTTTCGACTCACTGACTGACACAGTCTCGTCTTTTGGAAACTATGATCGATTAATAATCTTAGGTGATTTTAACATTGACTTTATGAATACGACCGACAGGTATTATAAATGTTTAACCGAATTTTTGAATTTATTTTCACTACAACAAATAGTTAAGGAGCCGACACACTATACTGACCATAGTCAGACCACGATCGACCTAGTATGCAGTAATACAAAAATACATAGCGTACACGTAAACTACATACCTGATCTTGGACGACACGCATTTATTACTGTTCAACTTGACATTAGGAAAATCAAGCCCTCACCTCGTGTTTTGACTTTTAGACCTCTGACTAGTATCGATATCCCACTATTTGAGAATGACTTGGCATCTATCGACTGGGACTCTATTAGGTACTTAGACAATGTGGATGACATGATTCGACTATTTACTGACTACTTGACGCAGCTATTTGACAAGCATGCCCCACTCAAGACCATGGTGGTCAAAGAGGCGCCGAAACCATGGCTCACTGACACGGTGAGGCTAATGATGCGACTACGTGATAGAGCGCATGCACGCTATGTGAATACCGGACTTGATGCTCATAAAAAATATTATAAACAGCTTAAACATGTAGTCATTGAAGCCTTGTTCTGTGAGAAACGCACCTACTTTGATCATTTCATCAATAACAACTTAGGTACCAACTCGAAAACTTTATGGAAAAATTTGAAACGTGTTCTTGTACCTGACAGACACGACTTTGACTTGCCCGCCCACTTATCTAACCCTGATGCTATAAATGACCATTTTTTAAATGTTCCTGGTAGCAATGACGTGCCAATATCAGACCTGACATATTACGAAAACAATCGACATGGACCTGACACCTTTTGCACTGCGACAACTACAACGACTGAAGTGATGAGTATATTGACTCAAATAAAAACCAAAGCAAAAGGTATTGACCAAATGACCATTGACATGTTACTATTGACTCTTCCGACAACGCTTGAGATATTAACGGTCATGGTTAATAAGAGCATCGAGACCAGCACTTTTCCGACTGACTCGAAAACAGCTAAGGTAGTCCCTCTGCCAAAGAAGCATAATCCTTCCACTTTGTCCGAGCTCCGTCCTATCAGCATTCTTCCGTGCATGTCCAAGATAATAGAAAGGGTTGTGTGTAAACAGCTTTCGAAATACCTGGAGAGGACCAATATCCTTCCAGCATTCCAGTCTGGTTTTCGAAAGGGTAGAGGCACAGCAACAGCTCTGCTGGACGTAGTCGACAATATTTTGGCAGCACAGGATGTTGGGAAAAGCACGTTTCTGGTGTTATTGGACTTCTCCAGAGCTTTCGAAAGTTTGAGCATACCACTTCTATTGTCCAAGATGTCGTATTATGGATTTGACACTAAAACCATCGAATGGCTTCATAGCTATCTTTCGGGTCGGGCTCAAATAGTTGAACTGCATACGGTTAACGGTACCACTGAGTATTCCTCTCTCCGCCCTGTAACTAGAGGTGTGCCTCAGGGTTCCATATTAGGGCCGTTACTATTTATATTATACAGTGCCGATATCGTTACTAGTATAAGAAACTGTAGCTACCACCTGTATGCGGACGATTTGCAACTATACATATCGGGTAAGCCATCTGATACTATTGCTTCAGTCAATGACATCAATGCTGATCTAGATCGTATAGCGGCGTGGTCTGATAGGAACTGTCTAGTACTGAATCCGAGTAAGTCTAAGTACATGGTGCTTGGAACAAAGGGTCAAATCCATAATACACTGGAAGCCCTTGCTTCCAGAAATATTGCGGTTATGGGTGAACCAATGGAACGGGTCGATAGGGTCAGAAACCTCGGAGTACTGATGGACAGTGAACTTCATTTTGAGGAGCACATCGTCAATGTGACCGGTAACTGTTTTTGTCGACTCAAATTGTTGTATGGTATTCGTGATTACCTTAGCGTTGATTTGCGTGTACACCTTTGTGAATCACTGATATTGTCGCGGTTAAACTATTGTGATGTAGTATATAGTAATTGTATTTTTAGTAGGTCTAAGAAGTTGATACAACGTGTACAAAACGCATGCACACGCTTTTGCTTTCGGGTGCCTCCTAGATCCCATATCACCCCGTTTTTGAATGCTGCAAGCCTTTTAAATATGACTGCTCGTCGGCAGCTACACCTCTCTATGTTGCTGTTCGGTGTAGTGAGAACCGAGACACCTGAGTATCTCTATCGCAAACTTCGTTGGTCTCAGAACTGTTTTAAATACAAGGTTCGGGCTATCGTTCCTGCTCACCGCACAGCAGGTTTCAGAGGAAGTTTCAGGTTGGCGTCATCCAAGTGCTGGAATGATCTACCCCCTCCTCTTCATGATACTTCTAGTAGGAATGCTTTTAAGCGCAAGCTTAAGGCTCTCCTGCTGGAAAATCAAAAGGGATTGTATTAACTTTTTCCAGCACCTATTTATTTACACTTTTTATACACATTTGTTATATAATATATTAGTTGCTTGATGTAGCTATAGTGTATACGTATTAATTATTATAAAGTATTTTCATAGTTATATATAAATTATTTGGAAGTATTTAAACATACACAACACACGCACCCACACTCACACACACACATCTGTTACAGTTTTAACATGTACGTATATATAATTATTTTACTGTTATATTCAAGTATCAAAATATGCTTGCATATGTTGTTCCGTGACCTCACTTAGGGTCTTAACTGAAAATCAGTGCTGGGAACGCGTGGCGTTTTCCAGCAAATACTGAGTTTGTGACCCTTTTGTTACCGCGGCTGGCACCACACAAGGTATCTCAATATTTAGTCTTCTTTTTATTATTTGTGTGAATAGTTCATGTTTTAATTTTATCTAATTTTTGTATATACATTTTTATTTTGTGTTTATTTGTGTTTTTGTTTCGTAATTATATATTTGTTTTACGTTGAATGTTTTGATCGTGTTTTGTTTTAGTTCTGTTTTGTTCTGTTTTCTCTTTTTTTTTGTCTTTTGTCTTTTGTGGTGTCATTGTGGTAAACAAATAAATATATTTTCTTTCTTTCTTTCTTTCTTTCAATATTTTGTTTATTTTGTTTATATTCCTATTTTTAGTAAGGCATAGACAATATTGGGAAACCATTCGTTCTTTCAATCATTTTAGCAATTATATATTACTTGGTCGACAGGTTTGACATGGTACGAATATGAGTAATATTATAAGCTACTTTTAGCTTACTTTAAGCTTACATTGAAATAAGATTGTTTTTGGAAAGGTTATGATAGGCCCCCAGAACTCAAGCATGTGAAATTTCGCTTACTGTTGGCACACGTGTCACGCAAACTACGCACTTCTACTGTATTTATTGTTCTGCGGTTCTATCTACAAATTGTTGCCGCGTTAAAAACACTCAGCGGGCTTAGCATATAAAACAGAACTCACACTGGAAGCATTCGCATGGTATGACGATGTAGAATATTTCACAAAACGGTTATTTGTTAAGTGAATTTTAAACTATCAATTGATTTAAAACTCGCTTAGAAAACTCACTACTAACATTTGCCAAAGTGTACTTATTTTTGTATAGAGGTATATATGCATGTATGCTAAGCATGTATGTATATATTTATAGTACCTTATCTACAGGCAATACAAAAAAATAATACA
Organism: Hyposmocoma kahamanoa; assembly: GCF_003589595.1. Lineage (NCBI taxonomy): Eukaryota > Metazoa > Arthropoda > Insecta > Lepidoptera > Cosmopterigidae > Hyposmocoma > Hyposmocoma kahamanoa. The sequence continues at coordinate 13,963,174 of NW_020653200.1, read as the reverse complement.
AAATACGTTTCAGATTCTTAACATCCCAATACTAGACGGGCACTATATTATGTTTATCTACACACATAAACCCTCTATGATGTGTTCAAATACAGCAAATTACGACCAGCATAAAGATAAACTGTTTTGTTACAACAAATTTCTTATTATAAGCTCTCTGTGATGTGTTCAGGAACCGCAAGTCATGACGGGCGAAATGGCGGCAAATAAAAACTTTTCTCACGCATGTCACACAACCGTAGCTTTTATTCTTTATTCATAGACAAACTAGTATCGGCCCTAACTATCATATCGTTCGATATCAAGAAACGTGTGAAATTGTCCAAATTGTTTGCTATTGACATTTCATTTCGAACAAAACTTCATCTCGACTGATATTAGAATTGAGCTCCAATCAAATTGTTTTGTTTTTCAGAGATGTTCGAAATTTGATTGTAATAATAATATTGAAATCGATAGGATTCGCTCTGGACCTTTTGGAGGGAAAAGTGTCGTTTTTATTTTGACTTTCAATTATTTTGTGAAATCTAGTTTAAAGTGGAATAGGAGCTATTGTGCCTTAATCGAAGATTAAAACGCGAAATTATACGAATCTCGAAATAAAATACCCGTATCGGCCCGTTTTAAGGAATCCCGAGTCAATCCAAGCACGCCGCCTCAAATTGCCTATCCTCTTTGTGGCGGCCATATTTACAGAAACATA
>NW_020653200.1:13942524-13957471 GCF_003589595.1 Hyposmocoma kahamanoa | reverse complement strand
TAATATTAGGGGTTAAAGTATGAAATTGCCGTTTTATTGCAATAGGTTCTTTGAATTTTCATAGAATCTTCATGGTTTGAGGTTTTCGAATGAAACTTTTTTCAAATGGTTTCTGTGATTTTTGAATACGAGTTCCGACGCGGAACTAACGCGGCAGAAACAGCCCGCAATATCAATGCTGCGTTTGGAGAGGGGTCTACTAATGAACGCACCGTGCGATTTTGGTTTAAACGCTTTCGTGATGGAAATTTCGACTTAAAGAACGAGCCACGAGGAAGACCGCCCACACAGGTGAATAACGATGAATTAAGAGAGATAGTGGAAGCCGAACCTAGTCAAACTACCCAGGAATTAGCGGCATGGTTTAACGTTACCTTACCCACAATATTGACTCACTTGCGTCAAATCAATAAAATAAAAAAATACGAAAAATGGGTGCCTCATGATTTGACTGATCTGCAGAAAGAAACGCGTGTTGAAACTTGTGTTGCCTTGTTGAACCGGTACAGAAATGAAGGAATATTGGATCGAATTGTAACATGTGATGAAAAGTGGATTCTTTATGATAACCGGAAAAGAAAAATGCAATGGCTGACCCCAGGTCAAATGCCACAACAGTGTCCTAAAGCAAAACTTACCAATAAAAAGGTAATGGTAACTGTTTGGTGGTCTCAGCATGGTGTTATTCACTATAGCTTTCTCCGATCTGGTCAAGCAATAACGGCAGATGTCTATTGTACCGAACTCCGAACCATGTTGACAAAACTAGCAGTAAAACAGCCCCGACTCATGAATCGATCTTCACCATTATTGCTCCACGACAACGCGAGACCTCACACAGCACGAGAAACCATTTTGACCCTTCAGGAACAGCAGTTAGAAACCATTCGTCATCCTCCGTATTCACCAGACCTTGCTCCAACGGACTACCATTTTTTTCGTGATTTGGACAATTATCTACGCGACAAGAAGTTTTCTTCCCAGGAGGCAGTACAAAATGCTTTCACACAGTTTGTGCAGTCTAGATCGTCGGAGTTCTATCGCAAAGGCATTAATAACCTTCCCATTAGATGGCAGCAATGTATAGATAATAATGGCAACTATTTTGATTAAATAAATTTGTTAAAAATTTAAAAAATAAGCAATTTAGATTTTCAGTACAAATCGGCAATTTCATACTTTAACCCCTATTATTATTATTATTCCAAATTTAAGTACCGAATTCATTGACAAGAATAAGACAGTAAAAAAGATAAAGATATTTTATAGAGATAGTTCCTACATTAGTGTTAATTTTGTGCGATTACTCACCAATCTCAAAAGGTAAAAAATCAAGAACATAATAACCGCTGATTAATGTAACCCTTAATCTAACATCATATACAGTCACGTGCATTAATATGTTTACACGTGACTCCATAATGCTTAAATCAATTTCTCATAAATTTGCATCTCGTGGAAATACGAGCTCAAATAACTTGAACTTAATTGCAGTTTAAAACATGAGCTCCTGGTTTTACAAACTACACTGTTTATGGAAACACAAACTAGTAAAGTTTTTGTCGTGCCTCTATTTAATCTTGTTGCGTGTTGTGTTTATTCATATATTTATGACCTGCTCCGGACTCTGTAGCTTTGTTTGCAAAAGGTAAACTAAAACATAAAGTAAAAATTGAGCTGAAAACAGAATTCAAGGAATTTTGTACGGATCTTGAGCGAAGTCGCATGAAGTGCAAGCTAGTATAATATTATATATTGCCTCAACTTATGTAATACTTTTTTCTAATTTTGTTTCAACCTACGCGGAAATAAAAGTCACGTTATGTTACGCATAATAACTACTTGTAAAGGTAAGAAGTCACATTTCAGTCTACGCTAAAAAATTGTTCAAAAAACAAATTAAGATTTAAATAAAATATATCATTTCAATATTTAACACTTTTTTTTAACCCTACAGTCACGTAACTTAAAAACAGTTACATAGTTAATATTTTGCCTTTCAGTAATTCTGTAGGCTTTTTAAGGGACAACAGTAATATTTTGAATACATAAGATAAAAGATATTATCGAAGTAGGTATTAAATTTTTTTAAGCCCTTAGTCTTTCCTTAATTTATTATCAGTCGGTAGGTTAAACTAAAGACGAGTTCTGAAATCAACTTCAGATCGAGCTTTCCATAACATTGTTTTTTGGTTTACTCTTGCCGAAAGTCGAATCCACGACCCCATCATCTAGCCCATAGTTTCCCAAAGTGGTCCGTACCCTGTGGGCGCTGAAGAGTGTTAGGGGGACGGTAGGGGCCAGAGGATGTTACCGCATTTGAAAAAAAAAAGTGGAAGTATGTATATAAACTACTCTACAAATCTTTTTTTAGTTAATATAAAAATTACGTGTTGTAATTCCGTATTGTAAATTACTAATACAAGAATAACTTAAATCATTAAATATAACAATAAACCAAAACCAGAACTAAAATGAAAATGAAAATTAATAACATTCAAATCCAGGGGCGGCTCGTCCTAAGGAACGCTGGTGCAGTGAACTCCCACTCCTATCCAAACCACCAAAATAAATTTATTAATTATACTTTCATATTATATTAGTATCCGCAGTATTTTTTTTTATTAATAAGCGACAAATATAGATTTTTATCTTTCTCTTTAATTTAATATAGAACACTGACCCTTGAGTGGAGCGCTACGCGATGCGCTCCTATGAACCGAGGTTGCTTACAAAGTTCAATACTGAATTCAATGAGTGCGAAAGAGAAATTTCTCAACGGCGCGTCACGTGAAACATTAGTATGACAAAATTAGCAAGATTTGAGCGGCACTCCGCGCAATTAAACAGATCGTATTTTTTTCGCGCACATTTTGTTGTGTTGTAAAATGTTTCAATCAATCAGATTCAATCGTTGTTAAGACATGTAGTGTTGTTTAGTGGCATTGTTTAAAATGGAACACTATAATGGGAGTTTCATTTTTTATTAAAAATTTGTATATAGGTGTAATTGTAGGAACTCCCAGTGAAATCTCCCACGAGCCGCCTCTGGTCAAAACGTTCCACAAATACCCTCAGGATACTGTTGCGGCTAGCCCGCACCCGGCGCACCAAGGATGTGTATTTCTTTATTGCATGGAAGCAACCCACGCTCGCTTCAGCGAACATCCCCAATGCACTGCAGAAACGAGGCTGCCCCAAAGGCATTATGTACTGGACACGTAGAGCATTGTACTATTCTAAATAATATTTCACCACAGACTACTAAGTATAGAAAGACGTACAAAATGCCCTGAAGAGGGTGAACTTGACGTAGCTCACAGATTTGAGCTATCACTTTAGCTATAACGAACAACGCCCTACGCTCACTCTCTATGTCGATGGGTCCTAAGTGTCAATTTTTAATCATTTTCACTTTTTTGTGGGAAATGCTTCATTTTATATAGTACCTATGAAATAAACATCAAATGCTTAATTTTATAAAATGAAACATTAATATATATAACAATTCGAGTTCTTAGGTTATCGCGATTGTTACACATAGGAAATGAAACTATTTTCCGGATTTAAATCGGGTAGGGAAGACCGGGGCTGGTAGTTCCCGGGGTAAGCTGTTCTCACAACAATAACTTTGCAAGGAAAATATCGTCGCCGGAAAGCGATCTTGTCGTATCTCGAATAAATAGGGTCTTACACCAGGACCGAAAAACTATTTCAAAAAAACGTTTGTCTTTAATTTGAATTAGTAGAAAGTCAATTTTAAAGTGCGATGTATATAAACGGAACAGCCATCATATAGCATTCACGAAATTATTCTAAAATTGGTTTAACATGGATTTTATACTAGTTACAGCAATTGCGTTTCCAAAACCAAGCAGAAATTTTGCTGTATATCGAAATTGTAACATATGGCGCAACAAAATACCACACAACTTTCAAGAAGTGATTTCGCTGTAACTAATTTGGAGTCCAATATATTGGTCCATTTTATTGATGTATCTAATATAGTTTTTAGATATAGGGCGTATATTTTGTTTTAAATATGAATAAAACTACAGGTCTGCTACGTTTAAAATACCGTAAATATTTATTAAAATTAAAATGCAAAAACTGCACTTGTTATAATGAAATTAAAACAATCTGTATCTAAAAAACAAAATAACCAATTGTTCTGGTTTTATTGGCACTTCTGACCAAACAGGTACATACAATATTGAGAAATTTTTTTGCAGTAACTTGTGACATAGTAATTTCCAACAAATCACATCCTAAGGCAACAAAACTGCTGTTTTTTAAGTAATGCCTTGTATCGATTTTCGCAAATGTCTTGTATCGGTTTTTTATTCCTCCTTCCACGTTCTACGTTTTGCCATCTAAAATAAAAATTAGTAAAATTAAAATAAGTACTCTTAGAAATGACAAATTTACAGGGGAGCGTTTTAAAATTTGAATTAACTGAAATGGGCATAATACGTGACTGTAGCATTTCTCGGTTTTATTCGGCAAAGCTCGTTACTCACATAGAGTATTATAAAATCTCAGATATCGGTTAAATGAACAACTACAATTTATTTTATAATTTTAAATACTAACGCCGATGTGGATCAGCAAGCGGGTAAACTAATTTGAAACTGTACGGGTCACGTCTGCTGCATGGTGATTGTAAACGAAATCTACCACATTATGGATCCCCAAAGACAGGAAACGACTTCGCGGCAGACCAAAGCGTCGATGGAGAGACGAGATAGACGCGCGCCTAAAAGACTGAATCTCAGTGGCGCGAAACAGAGAAGTGTGGAAGGAGGGGGACAGTATAGGCTCATAATATAATAATAATAATGGTAGTAACGTACTTACAAAACGTACTTATTTTATCAATTGTATATTGTTGTTTAACCTGATTGTTAATAAATTATCAAACCCGGGTTCGATTCCCAGTACGACTAATTTGGGAAATGAATTTTTCAAATTTTTTTTATTGTAAAATTGTAATTACGGGACGAACAAGTCATGCTCCTGATGATAAGTGACACGGCTACCCATAACAATTGCAATGCCACTTTGAGCGCTGCTGACAAGTCTCGTTTGCTTGCAGTTTCACCAGCACCCTTACCCTTCATTATCGAGCCCGCCAAACAGTAAATGCTCACATTACTCCTTGGCGACAGAAATAGGTGAGGTGGCAATACCTCCCTGAATGAACTCTTTGTTTGAGTTTTCTGTTGTCAGACAACCGCATTTATCTTGTATCAAACTAGACATTCAAAGTAATATGAGTACCAAAGCAACGGTATTGACTCTGGAGAACTACCCAGAACATCCAGACAATAAGCAGTTTCGAAAATACATGAAATTATGGGGATAAAATTTTTTAAGCCGCAGGAAGGATTTAAACCCACGGCTTGGAACAATCACGTGGAAGTCACACAGATGACGATGAATTGTTGTGTGGGTTCAAATACCTCCTGCGTCATAAAAAAATATTCCCATATTTTCTTGTATTTAATTGATAATATCAACAACTTTTGGGCCTTTTATGTGACATTGGTCTTGATGGTAGGGATGTCAGGATCATGCGTGAGAAGCAAGTGGCCACGATAAGAGGTGAAAATGAGGCTTAAATAAATAAATAAACCGATCAAGTTGAGATCTGTCGTGGGGACCGGCAGTGCTGCATCCTGTCTCCGCTGCTTTTTAATGTTTACTCGGAGGCTGTGATGTCGAAGGCGCTTGAAAACCTTGAAGTGGGAATAAAAATCAACGGCAAAGTCGTTAACAATTTGCGTTATGCAGACGACACTATTCTCATTGCAGCATCGAAGACCGATTTGCAAGCAATAATAAATAAGGTAATGAATATAGCGCGAAACCCTAACATACCTGTAGCTGGGAAAGAACTATAGCGGATACGACAGTACAAGTATTTGGGGGCTTGGGAAAATGAAGCATGGGAATCTGATCAGGAAATGAAGACCCGGACAGGAATGGCTCGAGCCTCTTTTAACAACATGAGGAAAGTTCTGTGCGTCGTAAACTGAACATAATGCTCCGAGTGAGGTTACTTTTATGTTACATCTGGCCTAGCGTTATGTACGGCTGCGAAACGTGGACCTTAAAAGAAGGCACTACAAGACGCCTGCAGGTATTTGAGATGTGGTGGGCAAAGTGCAGGGAAAGAGACGTGCTGGGCGAAGAAAGAAATCGTGGCTGCGGAACATCCGGAAGTGGACCGGCATTGCCTCAGTCGAACAGCTGTTTCGGTTGGCTGCTGATACAGACGGAGACTTTAAGAAGAAGAAGAAGAATTGATAATAATAACTCTGTTAATGTGCACTGTGTGTGTGTGTGTGTGTATGTAAGACATTCATGAAACAATTTTGAAAAGTTAATTTCTCAAGTTTACCGTGTACCGAGAGTAAAACCCAGAACCTAGAGCAAAGGAATTAACACCCAGGCCAGAACCAATTACCGGGAATCGAAACGGTCGCAAACCGGATTTTTTCTTTTGTTATGCAGAGCGAATTGAATTGTTGTATTTGTAACTAATTACAATTATCGAGCAGCGAATTTGCTGTATCTCGGTGAACCATAGTTGGTTGGCCACGATAAAATGCTGTATTTCGAAACATTTCAACGATGACCGTGTATATCAACTTCAAAAAAAATGTATGCAAAATTCTTGGTGTATATATATATATAATATATATATGTATTTTATCATAAAAATAAAGCAAATTTGTCCTATTTACACAATTTCTCCATGTGTTTCGTAAAAAATCAGGGTAACAAATCGACGTCGTATAACGAAAAAATATCGTCGTAGAATTATGAGACCTAGACCAAAAAATGCGCAATTTTTTTCTGATTCCAAATATATGAAAAACTCATTTTGCCATTTTTAGAGTAACGACAAGATCGGTTTCCAGCGTCGATATGTAGCAACACATGTGAAGCGCGTCGTTAAAGCGTCAGGTGATGCGTCTTGTCGGCAGTCATTTCAGTTACTCCAGCAACGACTTGTGGCTATGTGCGTAGAGCTGTCAAAATATCACGTAAGTAAATTTTTTCTTGTTTCAAATTTTTGGTCTGTCTTTGTTTATTATGGTCCGATTCATACGTAACTTTTTAAAATTGTAGTGACATTAGTCAGGAATCTTATTGTTTGAGTATTTTTTTGATTGATTCTATTACTTTGCCGGTATGTCAGTCTTCGTATAAAAAACGTAATTTGGGGTTATAAGTTCCTCCCTCAAGAGCTGGTTGTTCCTAGGAACAACTTCGCCCAAAGATCTGCAATCATACTTAAAATTTTTATGACCATTTTTCTTTGTTTTAAGGATGCCAAACTACAAACGGGCTCATGTCAAATATTTAGACAAGATGATAGAGAGATTATAAAATAGGTGGTTTTATTTAAGAAAATCTTTGTTATTCTGTCATAGTCCAGGCGGTTCAATTTGCCTCCAAGCCGGAATAACGCGCCCCAAAGCGGGGCTGAATGTTCCACTCCGAAATTTGTCAAAAATTAGCGTCTATGAAAAAGACTATTGAGATATTAGTAGAAGTGACTATATTATTACCAAAAGCGATAGACATTTGTTCAATATTTCCACATTTTGAAAATCAAATCCTTCATTTTCAGTATAAAACTGCAAGTTATTTGAAAATCGGAACGTTCAGCCCCGCTCTCCCCTACATTTGTTTTTTCAAAAAACAAACCAATATTTCGGGCCCTTTACAGCTCCTGTGGTCACACTCGACTGAGGTGGTACAGTCTGCATTTATGTTAGACATAACTGGTTGATGACTGTACCACCTCAGCCAACCGTGACCATGGGACCTGTAAAGGGCCCGAAACGTTAGTTTGTTTGAAAAAACAAATATTGCGTATAGTTAATAGTTCAATAGTTTCATTTCCTATATATAACAATTGTTAGTTTGGCCCTTGTACTTAGGACCTATCGAGGTCAGCGTTGTTCTCTAGCACCAAGGTTACAAAAGTCCAGATACTTAAATTTTTCCACTCTTTTGAGAGGACCGTAAAGTTTAATAGTAGGTATTTTACCTACGCGCCATCCCCGAGCCCAGAAGACAATCCATTCGCTTTTTTAAAATATGATATCAAGCCGGACTTACATAGTTCCTATATATATTATATTGAACGAAACAGATACAATAGGTACGGTACTTTAAAAATATTAGAATATAAAACAGTCTATGAAATGCTAATGTCAACTTCAAAAATTGTTGGCACTCCGTTTGCTGGGATCTTACTCTCCAATAGAATATTCCGAATATTATTCAATATTTGCTCGACATAATTTCCTGGTAAATATATGGCATTGCTATTAAAGTACCCTGACACCATCGCTTTCAGAAAAGATGCGAACAACTACGCTCGTAGTGGCGGCATGGGCGGCGGGTGACCCGTCTAGAGCTAGCAGCCCACGCCTACATCGGCGCCGGCGAAATTGTCAGGAAATTCAGGAAATTCACAGCCAAGTTATTAATGTCGAATAAACGGCCGGTTCGCGACGCTTTGAAAACAGTTTTAAAATTTATGTGAACATGTTTAATGCTGTCACTTGCAAGTTTATTAATTCGCTATTTCAGGTTTTGCACACACAGACAAAGACTTTATACGTAATAATTTAAATTTAAATTAAATGGACACGTACAAGTATGATATTATAAAATTACGGAAAACAGACGGTATTTCACAAGTGGGTAATATTTACTTATTATTCTCATTGAATTATAACAATGACTAAAATACGTTTAGCAAGTCTATCAATGCAAATGTAAAATAGACAGCATTAAGAAAATGTTAAAAGGGAGGCTCGGGACAAAAAAGTGGAAATCCTGCAGCTAATTAATACAGCTATTAATTTGTCCTTACCTCATTGCTCAACGTAGATTTTTTTTAAGACACAAGCGGGTAGATTGTTTCCACGCAACAATGTGCAAGCAAGCGGGCCAGCGCCAACAGCATCTTGACCATGACAGCTGGCAGGCCTAATTGCACTTACGTAAATCACTGTAGTACAGTAAGTACACTTAAACAAAAGGTGCCACTATTATGTACCATGATGTTGTTAATTGTAATTAAATTTATTTTTATATTTTGATTACTTGGATTAATTTTATTTATTTGGACATTATTTAAAATTTCATTGATATAACTTCAACAAATATAATAAATGTAACCAATATGTAATACAATTAGCAGTGTTAGGTAATTCTATGTATTAGTATAATTATAGACTATGTTGTCTGATATGAATAAATTAATTCCAAAAATAATTATAGCATATTTTTTGGGCTATTTATGGAAGTTTTTAAAAAAATTTTGATATTTACCTTCTCTTCAAAGCAGTCGTTGTAATGTTGCAAGCTGTATTATATTACCTAATAGTTGTTTGTTTAAAAATTATAGATAGTCTTGCTTAAGAAGAAGAAAAGACGTCCAAGAAGGAGAAGATTTTGTGAAAATAATCTTCGGGAGTTTGCCGAAGCATCCAGAAGGATATTCATAAGCTGCTTTGTTTTTGTAGCAACGACCATTATAATTGAAATGTCAACTACAATGTCACCATATTGAGATATATGTACACTATACGTCGCCTGAAAATTCCCTGTGTTGCCTACCGTGCCAGCTCGTCATTGGGAGCCGGGCGTAGGAGATACATTTCACATTTCTTTCTTTTTTATTTATTTCGACCTACCTCTTCCTGTTGGAATGGCAGTGTCTCAAACACTACCAACTTTTAAACATAGATGTACCAAACATAGATTGTATTTGAAGGCTAATTTAATCGAGATGATTTTTAGCTGTGTTTGATGACGTGATCAGCTATTTTCCCAGTTAGTGCAGGGATCTTAGTCCCAAATTGAAAATTTATTTTACTTACAGTTGTCCAATCGACTTGAAATTTGTTGTACTGTGGAAATCCGAAGCCTTATAACTTTGAAGACTTTAGGCTATTCCCGTGTTTGGGCTCATTAAATTGGTCTTAACGTGTTGTTAGCTTGGAGATATTTTATATCAGGGTATTTCGTAATTTTTAACTGACTTCAAAATAAGGAGGAGGTACTCAATTCCACTTTACGTTCTATTTTCTTTTTTTGTATGTATGTTATGCGATTACTCTGGCATTTGTAAACCGATATTAATGATTCTTTTTTTTGTTGAAAAAAATGTACTTTGGTAGTGGTCCCAATTAAATTTGAACAAAATATTCCACCTCTCAAATTTGGCAAATAGAGGTAGGTGTCGGTTTTTTAGTACTCTGCACTGAGATTATAATTTAAGTGTTAAAATTATTTTGAATGACCAATTCAACGACTCCCGAAGGACGACGAGACGAAGCCGTGAAACACGGATTTTTTGTATTAATATTTCTTGACTACCATATCACCATCCTATTTTCTATCATACCTAATATTATCAATATTAACACTAAATATCAAGTCGGTAAGGTAAGAAGCTCGTAAAAGATTTATAGTGAGACAGGTAGGACGAAACATAGTAAAGGTTCCCAGTTAGACTACGGAACTCAAAAAAGCTTTATAGCAGATATTGCCTTGAAATACGAAATTATCTTTTCTTTGCTATAGAAACTTATTTAAGATTACGATTTACAAAGTTATTAAGCTACAACACAAAGATAGATAAGTAATTTTATTATATTAGGGCAGTATTATTTTCTAGCATCCGCAATTAACCTGATCCAGCCTAGCAGAGGTGTCTAAGACTGACATTTTGCAAAACGAACTTCGACGTCGACTCAACAAAAATGGCGAGTTAAGCAAGTTTTTCATATTTAAAAACTAACCTTGCCTTAATTTTAAACAAGAAATTAAATTAGCTTGTTTCGCCATCTTTGGTTAATCGAGGTCAAAGTTTGTTTTATAAATCTCAGACTACGTTTGTACTTCACTTATCATCTAGTCCATAACAAAGAGAAGATTTAAGGATAGCGAAAAAAAATCCCTTGGCTCGGATTCATTTGCTAACCTGATCTTAAAATTTTCGGAGCTCGCCTTTTTTCACCCATTATTACTAATTTTCTAGGCAATGAATTACGTGCGAGTAGTATCGTTGAAGAGCGGTGAGAAAAAAGGTTGCTTCTTAAGAGGTTGACCGGTAGAAATCTGTGTGATGGCATGTCTTATTTTTATTAATTTTATAATGCCAACTGACGGGACGAGCAAGTCGTTCACCTGGTGGTAAGCGACACGCCTGTCCATAACAGTTGCAGTACCACCCAGTGCTTTAAATCTACCCTGAGACATAGTTCTCATGTCCCATGTGCCTGTAATTTCACCAGCATCCTTACTCTTCAAAACCAGAACGCGGTAATGCTTACACTTGGCGGCAGAAGTAGGTAAGGTAAGACATAGGTAACTCGTTCACAAGGAGCTCTACTGCTACTACTGCTGCTCTACTGCTGCTACTATTGTTATTGTACTTTAATCGAATTGATGATTAAACAAGATAAAAATTAAAATATGCATAATTATTTCCACGGTAATTTTAGTAAGGCTAAATCGATCGTTAGTAATTGAATGAATGAACACCATCACTGCCATTCTACTGGCACTCTATTGAAACTCAATTGCCATTGCGACTAGATTTTAGCAGAATAACAAATATTATCATAATTGCAATATAATATCAGTGGAGTGTCAATGGAATTACAATGATCAATGGTTACAAGAAAATTTGCAGAATTGTGGCTCAGAACTCGAGACAGCGCCTGTCGCCTCGACTAGCGCCTGAGCCACGTTGAGGCAACACAGTCGCTGTTTCGAGTCCAGTCGGGTCGACGGAACTTTTCTTATTATTCTTTGTTTCAATAATAATAACAAACTAGTGGAACATCTTCACAAAAAATAGATCAATATCATGATAGCAAAACCATCATGATAATGAATAAAAATTATGCAATGTCATACATTTTTGTGTCACCATTGTGACATTTTATTATATAACAATTATTTTCGTGAAACATGTTTATTCTACAGCTCTTGCAACACAGACCGTTGGCCTCGTTTTTTACTTGCAGCTGCTGGCATCCAAAGGGTTTTGTCCGTCACACGAGTGATAAATTTTTATATTCTGCTCCCAAAGTAAACCCAACCACACCAGAATAGAATGCTTGTTTTAGCGAGTACATACATCTCATTAAAACTTTTGTTTTACACACAGTCACACCCCTCATGGAAGAATGGTATGACTGGAGTTAAGTCAAAAATGTTTATTGCTGTATTAGATACAGAAAAATATAACCCACATCATTTCCAATTCTTGTAATTCTATCGACAATAATAGTATGTAATTTCTTGTAACTCCATCAACAATATTAGTCGATAGAGTTACAAGAATTGGAGAGTATGTGGATCATATTTTTCTGTATCTAATGGAGCAACAAAACATGTTTGACGTAACTCCACTTCTGTCATTCTTCCATGAGGGGTGCGGTCATGTTCTTTGCAATAACGTAGTCGGATTTGAAACAGTTGACTATTTTAGAAACAGGGTAAGTGTATGTTTGCAGCGCTTTTAGTAACGCGGTAGGGTGGCACATTGTTTGAGATGCCCAAGTTGAATAGTAAAAAATGTTTAGTCTACGGTGGAGATGTACTTGAAGCATATAGTAAAGGTAATAATTATTATATCTTTCAATCACTCAAAATAACGACATTTACCCCCGCTATGTTTTGCACAGAAAAAAAATAGCAATAAAGCTTCAATAAACTCGGATCAATGTGAGTAAATATTTTAATGGTTTTTATATCATTCAAGTATCGCGCCTAGTAAAATCAGCCAACTCCCTTGTTGATATTATCGGTTTGCAGCACCGCACACCCCGTTTAATTAAAACAGTCTGTTTTAAAAAAAGGTATTAAATTTTTATGTATAATGAAATCATATAAAAATAAATCAATCGATAGTCTACGAATTTATTTCCAATATTTATTTGTAAGACGTTAATATAATGAATTGACTTCTACGAAAATGTTTTTGTCTACCAGTTTCAATGTGATCTTATAATCCTTTTACTTTGCTATACCGCTTTTCAGTACAATAACTTTTATCTTATACAAACACTGAATGATATTCTTGAAATACTCAACAGCTATTTACGCAGACGTGTCTCAATAAAATAATTTATAACAAAATTGATTTTAGCAGTACCGTTTACAATTTAAATGAACTGATGTGGCTAGCAACACCAAACTCATTAAGTGACGGGTAAGCGGAAACGAGCAATTAATTACAAGAGAAACGTGACCTGTATATTTAATACAGCTTGTCTCACAAACTCTATACGAACATAATCTAAAATCAAGAATATTTGCGAACAGCACTAATGTTGCGTTTTAATCATAACTCGCCGTTAAAAATCAAGTTCGGTTTTCATTTACATGAATGTCGGAATAATTTTATTTGAGAGTTCCAAAAAGTGTTATGTTAGCAAAAGTTATTTTAATTTCGCGACTTCATGGATTAACTTTTGTCGTGTCCTCTATGATTCTCGAACAACACAGCCTCAGTTTTTCAAAGAGCGAACAAGCATTTTAGTGACAAACATTAACTATCATCATCCATTCCATCAAATAAGATTGTGGATAAACAACATAATTGTTTATTTTTAAAACTCCAAATAATAATTGATATCTAGTTATTTTATAGTTATTGTGATTGAAATTAACCTAAAATCAACGCGTTTAAATTACTGATTGACTTGTTAAACCATGCATCCCCGCCCATGGGATATTATTATAAAACATGTTACACCTAGTCAGAACAATACGTGGTTTGCGGCTGTGTGGCAGAGTGTAGAATGCTGTGATCCGTGAAAAATGTGGTTTGAAAGAGTATGTAGTGACAAAAATAGAAAAGAGGATGCTGAGGTGGTTTGGACACATGGAGCGTAAGAAATTTATAGCGCTTTACGTAGAAGAAACCATTGGAAGAGGACGGCCACAAAGAACATTCTCAGATCAAATTGAGAGTGTTCTTATAAAGGCTGGAGCGCGTAGTGAGAAGAATAAGAAGAATAATGAAAAAATTGAATGTATGAAAAAATTGATAATTGTACCTAAGTGAAGCAAGTGAGGTTTGTAAGGACCTGTCAAATGGCGATCGATAGTCTCTGCCTACCCCAATGGGAATCTAAGGGCGTGAGTATATAAATAAATAAATAAATGACGTTAAACCTAGCTTAGTCTGACGAAGTCTTGAAGTGCTACTCTAATCTAGTCACCTGAGTAGATACTAGATGTATACATTCCATATGTTGGTATGCTTAATGTTTGGCCTGACCATCTCGATGACGCAGTGAAACTATACTATACTTATTTTGTTACATGTCAACTTCTGTACAACCTGTTTTGACAAATAAATGATTTATGAATAACAGACTGTAGAAGAAAACCCTTCTCGTTTGTGGTAAGTATACGTATCTCTTAGACTATTTTTCTTTCCTGTAAGACGTATCTAAAGTACAAATTGCACTACACCATAGACAAATTTATAGAAAGATGTAATTTTAACAAGCCTGACTTCGATCGTAGCCATAGGTATATGAAACCTTAATACCTATGGTTGTAACACTGAATTGAATGAAAATCCATAAATGGAGTTGGATAGCCTGCAAACACTGAACAGTCGTTGCACACACAAAGGACGTTCGGAGCATTTCACATTTCATCGAGATGATTATAATCAACGATCAAACTTTGATTGAATTTTGAGACGCCCTGCATTGTTAGAAATATTGTATTTCTATTGATTTGATATTGTGATAATAAATACATAAAGAAATACAAAAGAAATGTTTATTTAACAAGAATATAAGAAAGAGTTCATCCAAAGAAGTACTTGTGTCCCAGAGAGACGAGCGCAGTGGCAGTACCCCTAAGATCTTTGCGATTTAAA
>NW_020653200.1:13926716-13942514 GCF_003589595.1 Hyposmocoma kahamanoa | reverse complement strand
GTGGCAGTACCCCTAAGATCTTTGCGATTTAAAGCTCTGAGTGACACTGCACCTGTTATGGCCCATCCTTATGGACGAACAAGTCGCGCGCTTGGTGGTAAGCGACACGCCTATCCATAAGTAGTTGCAATGCCGCTCAGAGCTTTAAATCGCAAAGTTACCTGAAGGGCACTGCCACAGTGCCCATCACCTTAAGACATAACTTGTAAAGTCCTATGTGTCCGTAATTTTACCAGCAGGCTTATCCTTCAAAACCGAAACGCAGGAATGCTCACATCACTGTTTGACGGCAGAAATAGGTAAAGTAAAACTCTTTCACAAGGAGCTTTACTGCTACTAAATGTCAACTGATATTTTTCCAATAACCGCAATTTAAATAATGAAAACCTGAAAAATGTGAAACATAATATTATACAATTAATGGAATATCAAATATCAGCTCAATTCTCCCAACATGCATTGCAAATTCACATTTCCCATTTTACGTGTACTTGTAGCACCACACTGGATTGCATTGTTTAATAAAGACGTTCGTCGCCGGCTAGAATTTTCAAAAATGTTGAAATAAATGGCATTGACTCTATTTGTTTTTAGCCTCATTTGTACATGGTTGTAGTTTTTCGCTATATTTCATTATTTGGTTTAATTTTGGGATTTTTTAGTGCCAGGCATTTCAACCCAGCGCGGCCTCGACGGAATCATTATTACGCTTAGGCCACGCCGGGAAGAGTACGTACAAGTAATTAATGTTCGATCGATGTTTATCTAAAACCGACTGAATGACTGTTGCTTTTAATTTGCTTAGTTTGAAACTTTAAAGTTCACTTTCAATTTTTTTTTTTATTGAAACCTTTTTTTTCTTCTAAGTCCAGAACCAAATGACAACAGAAATTCGTCAGAACTGTGCCGGTGAAGTTATATGTGTAAATATGTAAGTAACTTTTGCCACCTGTGGCGTGAATAGCGGTACGTATGTTGTGCCGGTCATTTTAACCCCCTACAGCCTAATAGGTAGATGAGGTGCCGGTCATTCTGATCCACGTGAACGTGTTAACAATAATATTGTTCCAGACAACATATCAATTATCCGGTACCAACTTGTACCGTGTATAGTAGAAAAGTTCGGTCCTACCCGTCCTATTTAACCCCATTTACAGTACTGCAGGGTCTGCAAGGTGGTATTAAACTAGAGAGCAACTAGCATTACCACCAGCAAACTTATGAGAAACATTAGAGTGCTCTCGTTGCATTCTCAAAACATGATGGAATGTTCACTGTTGTTGTTATTAGTGTTATGATATCAAGTGACGAAACGAATAAGTTGTGCGTCTGGTGGTAATGCCTGTCCATGGCAGTTGCATTGCCACACATAGTTTTAAAACGCAAAGATCTGAGGCGCGCTGCCACTGCGTCCGTCACCCTGAGACATAGGTTCACAAGTCCCACGTGCTTGTAATTTCACCAGCACCCTTACCTTTCAAAGCCGAAACGTAGTGATTCTCACATTACTGCTTGGCGGCAGAAATAGGTAATGTAGCAATACTTCCCTAGACGAACTCTTTCACAAGGAGCTCTACTTATTCTACTAGAGCATACATAGCTCTATTAGATCGTTTCATTTAACTGATAAATAATTGCTCGTTTTTGTTATAACCTTCTAAATATGCATCAAAATATACATAATAAGAGAAGTGCTTAAGATTGTTTCTTTTATATTTCTTATCTTTTCCTGACCAAGCAACAAAATGAACATTACAGAGTTCCGGTTGCGAAGGGTAAAAGGTGCTGGTGAAATTACAAGCACGTAGGACTTGTCAACTTACATGTCAGCGTGACGGGCGTATTGACAGTGCCTCTCAAATCTTGATTTAAAGTTCTGAGTCCCGTCCCGTCAGTGTCGCTTACCATCAGGCGCACGACTTTTTTTTAAGTAATGAAGGAGGTAAATGAGCAGACCAGCCACTTGATAGGAGGTGGTCATCGTCGCCTATGGACATTTGCAACATAAGATGAGCTGCTTGTGCTTTTTACCTTTGTTAGACTTGTTCGTCCTGTCCCTTAGTATCATAAAAAAGACCCCAGACAATATTATTCCTATAATCACGTAATCGCCCAGTGTACATTATAAAAATGAAATGAAAATATCGCATTCAAATGCAGCGCTATGACTACAGTTTTTCTTTAATCCGAAACCATAGAAGATATAAGGGAACTGTTAAGAACTTAGGAACTATTAAGTCTTTTTGTAAAAACTGTTTTGGCAAAGTCAATTATTTGGTCAAACGTGTGTTGTCTATAAAAATGAACAAAAATTTTTAGTGCTTATCGACTTAGTTTTATGTAAGGATCATTTCATTGTATGGGACGAAAAAATTCGGGACAGCAAAAGTTGGTCAATTAAATAAAATGATTTTTCATACAAAATAAGTTTCTTCATACGTATAATCTCGTATAATTATTTTTATGTATGTACATTGAGCGTTTAGTGCTTTTCCCATTGTAGCTTGATGGGTCCAAGGATGTTAATTTACGTTATAAATTTTCTTATGATTTACACATAAACCAAGTAGGTACACAAACCAATTGCGACAACTATCTCATTAATTTGAATTAAATTATTTTTACTTTTACTAGACAGAAACTTGTTATGTAATTGTAGGCTTTCAATTTGGCTGAGTTTCTCTTATTATTATTACAGGTACGTAGCCTTTACTTTGCGTAGGCTGCTGAATTACTGCTGAAAACCTCGACAGACTTAAAAATGACATTCTCAATTACAGTAGCACGTTTATTACCCGAACACTGGAGAGCAAGGAGATAGCGTTGCCACGCGATGTATTAGTATTAAAACAAAATTAACTTAGAATGGTGCAAGTAATATTTGCTTTAACATTCCTTAGACCTATTTTGAAAAAAAGAATAACAGTGTGTAACATAATTAAAGACCTACTAACCAGTATATTTAGAGATCACTTAAGTAGCAAAGTGATATTTACACAACTTGACGTACAAAATGTACACGCTTGAAATAAAATATCTGTACGCATATAACTTAAGTCCGTAGTTATGATAGGCTGAGGGATGTGTGCCTAACTCTGCACACTTTTAGTTTACTTTCACGGCTGGGGGTAGGAGTTGGGTGCGCGGGGAGGGTCGACTGAATGAGCGCAAATCGATCCGCACCGCCGCCCGTTAGGTCTAGCCAAACCTCAAATTACATATTCTTTGAGATGAGAACTGATAAAAACCTCGAATATAAGAATAGCAAAATATCAAATAACGGCCAAAAGCTTTACTATGTACGTGATAAACAAATATCACGACACAAAGAATGTTATCTTTTTATAAAACGTACTTATTTGTATTTAATCTTTTTAATTTAATCACGTGCTCTTAAATAACGTACACAATTAGCAAATAAAGTTTTAACTTTCGTGCTCGGCTAAATTAATGTTTTTACTCTTGGGTTATTTCTTTGCTTGTTTTCACTTTTAAAACGCTTTTTAATATTTGGAAAATCGATAACATCCAGTTTCGATGAAAATCGTTGGTTAGTAAAATGTTTTTAATTCATATTGTCTTTGCGCTTCATAAATGAAAATTAATAAAACAAAAACCGCATTGTCGCAAAAGTAACCACGGCAAATTTTCATAGTTTTATTTCCTCACAAAGCTGAACGAAGAATTCGAGTATTTAGCTCTGTTATAAACACATACAGCACTCAAACTATAGCCTAATAATATCTATTTAGTACATTATTTCAGAGGCCGGGATTGCTGGACGAGTATGGACAGGCTTTGTATTAATACGAGTCAAGCAATCACCGTTCCCGACGAGACGTGTATAGTGTTTTTCTCAAACAATGTGAGGAAATAATAAGACTAAAGAGAAGAATGTCTATCTATTACTGTATTTTCGTAATCGCTCTTCTCACTAGAACTCATTTTCGGGACAAACATACAAAAAAGGCGAAAGAACAGAAAAGAATACCAAAGCACTTTCGTTTATTTTACCCTTTTTGAAAGGTATTTTTAATTCTCGCAAGGAAACTTCCGAAATGGGAGCACGTAGTTTTCCTGGTTTTACTAGTACTAAGGTAGGTAAGTATTTTTAATTCTCACAAGGAAACTTCCGAAATGGGAGCGTGTAGTTTTCCTGGTTTTACTAGTTTAAAGGTAGGTAGGTATTTTGAATTCTCGCAAAGAAACTCACGAAATGGGCGCGAGTAGTTTTCCTGGTTTTACTAGTTTTGAGGTAGGTAGGTATTTTTGATTCTCACAATGAAACTTCCCAAATGGGCGCGCGTAGTTTTCCTGGTTTAACGACTTTTTATTGTTTTTCGGGATCAGGAGAGTTGTGTATGTATTTACTGTACATAATCTTTAATTTAGTAGCTGTGT
Source organism: Hyposmocoma kahamanoa (assembly GCF_003589595.1). NCBI lineage: Eukaryota > Metazoa > Arthropoda > Insecta > Lepidoptera > Cosmopterigidae > Hyposmocoma > Hyposmocoma kahamanoa. The sequence continues at coordinate 13,938,113 of NW_020653200.1, read as the reverse complement.
GAATATTTGTAGTGTATATAATTCCCATTTCGGGTAAGTTGTTACTTTTTTATTACGAGGGACGAGCACCCTCCATGATCCTGGAGGAACAGTGCCTTCAGTGGGCTTAAATATAGAAATATCTTCTCTTGAGGCAGGTGCGGTAGATACGGAGGATGGCACTCGCAGTGAGAATGGGTGCAAAAATAGGAAACTCATTAAAACATCTCGTAGACATTCTGAGAAAAAAAGGAAAGACAGTAAGTGTAAGTTTGTAGAAAGTTCTCATGATGATATCACAGACTACCTATAATGCGAATATTAAGTTTAACGAAGTTGTCTCGTCTGTATGTCAAGATAATTTAACAAATGTCACTGTTAAGGTTTAAACAGTTAAAATTTCTCAGTCTCGGTTTCAGAATATAACAAAATATTTTTTTTTTATAATACCAAGTGGCGAGACGAACAAGTCGTGCGCCTAGTGATAAGCGACACGCCTATCCATAACAGTTACAATGCCATTCAGATCGCAAAGATATAATCGCTATATATCTCTTATAGGCACTGCCACTGCGCCCGTCATCCTGAGACATAAGTTGTCAAGTCCCATATACCTGTAATTTCACCAGCACCCTTAACCTTCTAAACGGAAATGCAGTAGCGGTGCAGTCGTCTATCGTCTACCTTAACACACACGCGCGCGATTTTAAGCAGCGATACAAACTACAAACGCGATGCAAGCACACAACTGCATCGATGCAAACCCGCGACTGCATCGATCAATCGCAAGTGTAGTGATGGAACCGCGCTAATCACGAACGCGCGTTTGCATCGCTGCTAGAAGTCACCGTGTCACAACCACTCCTAGTACTAAACAAAATAACATTTATTCATTTCGCAGTTAGTATTTTTAACGATATCGACATTATTTACAGCTTGCACAGTATAGTAGATAGTCATGTGGATGGGGATTTCTGATCTTATTTTCTGCCTCGCGAGGAGTGCGTTTACGTTACGATTTGACGTTTGTTAATTTAAAACAATCGTAATGTCCGTGATTAAGGGAAGAATAATTATGACAAAATGTTCGAATGAGTCGAAATATTTTCTATGTAATCGATAAATTGAATCAATGTGATCGATCGTCGTGGAAAAAATGTTAAACATTTAAAAAAATTACTAGCAATTATTTTAAAAAATATACGTAACATTTAATTAAATATATATATATATATATATATATATATGTACTATGTGAAGTTTATTTTTGCAAGTTTGTATGGTCCAAGAATATATATATATTTCGTGAAACACTTGACGTGATGAATTCGATAACGGAAATTGAAAATTGTATTTTAATTGTAATGTAATTGTATACTTAAACCTATTAGTAGATAGATTTAAAAGTTTAGAGTAGCGGACAGCAATATGTTTTTAGACTAGCTTTGCAGACTTTGGCCGAGAAGAAGTCACAAGGCCCATAAATGACAAACTTTCCGTATTCGTTTTTTGATAGTAATACAAACATATCCGAGCATGTTTGGGAAAAAGCAAATTTACTGTAATGTCATGAAAATACTGTGTACTGTGATTAGTGTTTATAGCGTTTATATATATTCTTCAATTGACAAATAATAAACTTTTCCAAATATCATTTATTTATTTATTTTTATTTTATTTATTTATTTTTGTGAGATTTACAGCGAATTTTTAACAACAAATACATGTTAAGTAACAGGTGAAAATGCTAATTACAAAACTCCACTGTAGCCTACTGTAGTCCACTACTGGAGTCAGACTTGGAATTAGTTGAGGCGAAACTGCAGAGCCTTGAACACCGCCGTAAAACTGCCTGCTTATTGGTATTCTACAAGACATATCACGGAGAGTATGCGATGGAATTGCATAGTTTGATTCCGCCTTCCCCTGTCCATCATTGGGGGACTAGACGTGGGCTGAGATTCTACCCCCATGTTGTGCATATTCCCAGGATTCGCATGAAACATTTCGCTTCCGCGTTCATATGGCGAGCGGCTAGAGAGTGGAATTCCCTGGCTGCGGACGTATTCCCCGAACGCTACAACTTGGACCTTTTCAAGGCGAAAGAGAATAGGCATTATTTAGATGTGCATGCTACATAGTCGACCTCATCATCACTTTCCACCAGGTGAGACGGAAGTCAAATGCACACTTTTTTTTAATAAAAAAAGACTTATCCAAATGTCATATTTCACTGTAAACTGACGGTAAAGGAATTGATATAATTATCGATGATGTGATAACGAAACTCTTCAAGCGTAAATTACTGAAAAGACGGTCGGACGGAAGGGGCCAAAACATTGTTAACAACGTCTAGGCTCCTTTCGTCCCTACATTGATTACATTACATAACCGTGCAAAGGTGGTTACTTTAATCGGAGTAATGTACAGCGCAAACGACCAGTTAAGTAAATATTATAAATATAACACAGTTGAAATATCAACGAGGGTCAGCGAGATGATTCCATTTACTTCTAATAGTCGTTCCACTTGATATTCAATCTTCTCGTATCACCAATACTGCACAAATAAACGCAGCACAAGAAAGAAGGAGAAGCCGCCGTTAAGTAAAATATTTCATCTCGATAATTAGTGACGCTAACACTAGTGTACGTTACATAATGAACTTTATTTAATAATAGTCAATTGTGTAACGTGCAAACTAGATACGAGCCAAAAAACAGGTCTTCCGAAGAATTCTCGCGCAGTCTCGGAAATTCTCACAGCTACCGTACCGTATCTAGTTTGTACACACGCCAGCAGCAGAATTTTTCTATTGTGTAGAAAAATTCTCACAGCTGTACTGTACAGCACATTGACGTATCTTGTTCCGTTGCACTGGAGGCGATTTTCGAACAAAAATGTGTAGTCCGATGTGCCGTTGTCCGTACATTGCGCAATTGACACGTTCATTAAGCTTTGTACAATTTCATTACAAAAATTAGCTTCCTTTTCGCTCTTATTACATGGACGTAAACATTTTTCTGACCGGCTTAATGCGATTCCGTGTCTATAAGTGTGGTGACTTTCTAACACTACCACTCACGAACGTGATGATGCAAAAATAAATAAAAAAATTCTCCGACTGCTTTTATTTTATTCCTATTTTAATTTAAGGCGCCCGGATTGCGGGAGCGAGAGGCGGCTCCCCACACCTCACCGCTTAAAATCCAAGGTCGCGCCCAAATACCTCGCCTTAATTCAATATAGTGGACTCTCCCCAGCAGCTCGTAAAATGTATACAGAAGAGGACATGTTGTTAGCCAGTACGGCCTTGTCACATTTGTTCTTATTACGGAGTAAAAGAACGTCATGGATGTGGGTTTTTTTAAAGCCAGAGATTTCATACTTGATCCAGATTTGTACGGTGGTTTTGAGGATGCTTTTCGAATGAGTCACAATGATATTGAAAATCTTTTGAGCATAATTGGTCCTACGATTGCAAATAAGAATAATAGCAGTTATATAGATTGTTCATTTCGTATAACTGCCTCCGTAGCCGAACGGATACCATGCCGTACTGCCACGCAGAGGTCCCAGGTTCGATTCCCGGGCCGGGAGAAATAGTTGTATGGCCTACAATTATTTCTCTCGTGAGTTTGGGTGTAATTTGTGGTTGTCTATGTGTGTGTCAATGGCACCCGCGACACAGGGTTTCCCTAGTGCGGGGCTATGTTGAGTGTGTGCGTTATTTATTTATTTATTTATTTATTTAAACCAATTACTAATTCAGATTTACATACAGATTTTTGGTCAGTGGTAATTCATATCAAAGTTTAATGCTAAAGTTTAAAGCGGCGATGTAGGAAATCGCAACGCGAGAGTTACTCTGTCATCAATCGATCATTGGTCGTTCCATCATTCAATGACAAATCGACCAGATCTCATTCAACCATCGACTGACGGCATTGATCGTCCATCGATCAGTAGTGTGGTAATAAGATCGATAGATGTTGACTAGTGTCATGTAACCATCGATCGATTGGTGTGATATAATAATTTATAAAGAGTTATTACTCGTATTATGAATAACGTAATGTTATTTAAATGGTATTCAATAAATTGATAATAATGTGAGATATTCGGATTTGACTGCCCTGCGCTGTTCTATATAATAAGCCCCTGCAAAGGCTAACCTCATGTTTTCAATGACTACCGAATCCTCTGAGTGCGTTTCAATTCGTAAAGAAAGACACGGCGCTAACAATGTGAATTTCTCTGTAAAGTCACCCCGAAATTTGTCCGTTATTACTTAGAGAATGAAAAGTTTGACATGAACAGTTAAATGCTTAATTATTCAAATCTATAGTGACCTGTATAGACCCGACGGTCTATCTAATGTGTTTTAAATAACAACTGTGCTGATAAATTATTAGGTTTAAATGGAAATTAAGGGCGCCATCAAATTAAACGTTATAGAAGTGCTGCAGTGGCGCCACTGTGCCGCGGCGGCCGACCGTTACCTCTTACTTCACTAATTCGAAAATGAAGCGCCCATGTCACAACATTGGCGCTGCGACTGCGTTTCAAGATATTGTATGATAATCTCAGTACAGAGTACTAAAAAAACAGACCTCAAAAGTTCGTGGAATTACTTGTATTTGCTAAGTTTTATTGAAACCGGATTTATCCCCTAATTACCCTTAGAGGTGGAGTATTTTCTTCAAATTTGAATGGGACTCTTTCGAACAAAAAGAATCATCAAAATTGGTTCACAAAATCGGCATTTGTGAGTAATCCCGTAACATATATCCAAAAAAATACAGTCCAATTGAGAACCTCCTCCTTTTTTTGAAGATGGTTAATAATGAGTAGTTGTGCGGCTACCACGCCACTGCAGCGCTTCTATAAGCGCCTAATTTGAGGGAACCCTGAAAGGCTTCGGTGTGTCCCCAGATCCTCAAGGCCATTTTGGGTCCCCTTAAAATCAATAAATTTACAAAAATAGCATGTTTGTGCAAAATACGAGTGTCATGTTTTCTAAATTTTATTATTTTAGCACCATAACAAATATACAAATAATCCATAATTAAAATAAGAATCAATATTTTCATTCACATTATAGATTTCTCTAAACATAATTATAATAATAGTCCACTAGGTAGCAGTGATGGCATAAACGAAATGAGGTCGGGGGAGTGTGTCCAATCGCCTTAAATCTCTTCATTAAGGTCCGGAAAATTGAGCAATTGTCGTAACATGCCAATTATTACTTTTAATATTAATTAATATTTTTTACTTTTTCATCTTCCTCTCTTTAGTCTTTAATTTTTTCCTCACATTGTTTAGAACTCAAACTCAAATTCAAAGTCAAATTGTTTGAACGGGTGATTGCTTCATTTGTGTCAATACTTGTACCTCAGTGGCGTTACTTCCCAGCTTCTGTACTGTATCACAGAAAACAAAGCTTGATTTCTAAGAAAAGTTCACAAATAAATAATGTATACTACAGAAAAGTGCCTTTCTACTAAGAAAACTAATATGTTTTAAGCAGATTCTAGCAATTCTTCAGTTGTTTTTTACATATAAGATCACGTATTGACAAAATAATAATTCCGTATGAAGGGGCTATTTTCGGTTTTTATCACAAACAAAAGGTCTTTTGTGCCACATATGCTTATGACAGAGTAGTATGTAACTTGAAAAAATGTCTACTTACACCATTCATGTACCCATGAATTCATGTACCCATGAATGGTGTAAGTGGCGAAAAACGCACGTTATAAACGGTTATTATAATATGTATAATGGCAATAGATAGTGAGTAGTACAGCTGCTGGATGGTATCGTGATCGTAACATTACCCGGACCACACGATATTCGAACGTGTGCATATCTCATACATGAAAGTACAAGTGCTTGGACAACCTGTGAGTGATCAGGATCTTTTTATTGAAAGTATATGAACAAGAACGAATTGTGGTTTGTTCACAGAGGATCTAAGTACACATATTCGTTGCATAGCTAAAAGTTCTAATATTCCTAGGCCGAATGTGCGTGTGTGTGATGCATTACGTCTATATAAAAAAAAACTCAAACTCGTGACAGACATTTTGAACATTTCTTATAAAGTAAACAATTGAATTTACTTATTTATGCTTGATTTCATTCAATCATAACTAAACCAATTACCGAAATTACGATACTCATTTTTTTTTCACGCAAAAAGACCTCTAAAAAACCTACCTATCACTAAAATCTGCATAAAATGCACTTTTCCTTATACAGGAACATTTTTCCGTAACATTTTACCTAAAATTTTTTTGATGAACGTTTCTTAAAAAACATCTGCGTTACGATTGTTGACTAAAATTGTCAATTACATTTGCTTTCCGTTAACTAACTGCATTCCTCAGAAACAATGCAAAAAGATACTTTAGAAAATCCTACAAAATTTTTAAAATCTTTATTTAATTATGGTTTTTTGAGGGAACACAGCGATTTTTCCACAAAATGTTTGAACCACTAATTTCCGGACCCAATGAGAGTCAAACTGACCGGAAGTGTCCCTCTTACCCTTTCATTTTGTTTTAGCCATAATAAAAACTACATCAAGGTGCGTTGCAAGTTTCAGTTATCGAAAAGCGGTGTGCGTATGTTGCAAGCACTGTAAGCGCTTTTTAACCAATTATATGAATTAATAAAAATATCAAAACAATCGCTAAGCATAAAATTTTTGTAACATGTTTATTTATAAAGAGACAAAAATTTCTACTACGGTTAAATCAAGGCAAATTTAAATATGGGTAGTAATAAAGGCGCTCAAAAGTAAATTAATACTGAGCTTATTCCAAATATGATGTTTTTATGATACCAAGTGGTGCGACGAACAAGTCACGCGCTTGGTGGTAAGCGACACGCCTGTCCATAGCAGTTGCAATACCGCTCAAAGATTTAAATCGCAAAGATCCCCGAGGGGCACTGCCATAGCGCCAGACGTCCTGAATCATAAGCTGTAAAGTTCCATGTGCCCTTAATTTTACCAGCACTGTTACCCTTCAAAACCGAAACGCACTAATGCGCACATTACTGCTTGGCGGCAGAAATAGGTAAGGTGACAGTACTACCTTAGACGGGCACTTTCACAAGAACTCTACTGCTACTTAAAGCAAATATTGTATTTTTAATTATTTTTTTTATTTATTTAAGTAGTAGTAGAACTCCTTGTGAAAGAGTTAGAGTTGTGAAAGAGAAGTACTGCCAATGTCAGCATTACTATGTTCCGGTTTTGAAGGGAAAGGGTGCTGGAAAAATTACAAGCACATGAGACTTGTTAACTTATGTCTCAGGGTGACGCGCGCAGTGGCAGTACCCTCAGATCTTTGCGACTTAAAACTGTGAGTGGCACTGCAACTGTTATGGACAGGCGTGTAGTTTACCATCAGGTGCACGACCTGTTCATCCCGTCACTTGATATTATAAAAAAGTATCTTATTTATTTTTATTAGTGCAAGTGCAATATGTGCGTTGAACTCGAATTAAGTTAATATTTGTTGCGATTCTTCGATAGAGTGCCGATGAGACAGTATCTTCTTTCAAAAATATATCGATCGTTTGTGGTATGAATATCAATATAGAAATTGATGACGATTGTATCGACCATTCTTCATCATATTTGGATTTTATAGCATGTCATGGACAACTTCCACGCTACGCCTTTGTTACACACCTCAGAAATGCATCGTCAATCGATTCATTCGAAACAAAAAATTCACCTGGACTTTGTTCTATTACAGATCGTTACCATGTCCGTCATGATAATACGAAAAAGACTTATTGTCATACGACTTTAGATAAAGTATCCTATCCTAGTTTGTCTGTGGACTTAGAAAAAATCCACTTTTAGTACGTACGCTCTTGTATTGATCTAAATAAGACTTAACATGTTTTCTAAATACTACAAACACAGTAATCCTAAATAACACTGTAATTTAATAGTCCCGTATCCAAGATCAACAGACGTCACCCCTGGTTTACTACGCTGTATATGTAATAGAGTTCGTATGCATGAGAAGTTGTCGTAAAAATTACATTACTAAGCATAACTTTTAAGCGTTATCCGAATTACTGTAATGATTTATTGAAGAAGTGAAGTTAATGCGACAACATGGCAGGGAAAAGATTATATAGGCGGGAACTAATAACAAGATCTTGCGGAGTGCCATAGATCGAAATCATCGTACATCTAAATCCAACTTACAATTAGTCTGGGAACATAGACTATAAGAACTATCGTCCAATATCCGTCTTGACTAGTCTCTCTAAAGTCTTTGAGAAATTATTAAACAGTCGTCCTAAGAAATTTTTTGAGCAGAACAATATTTATAATGTAATTGTCAGGAAACCAATATAACTTTAAGGCCATGAGATTTACAAATGATACGGTACATAAACTTATAAGCTATATGGTTGCTAAAGCGTTGGACACGGTTACTGTCACTTTACTTATTGTTAAGCTGGAAAGTGTAAGTATTCGTAGCACCCAACTGGATTTTTAGGTCCTTCCTCTAGAATAAAACAATGCGTCAAAACTGGAGACAAAATCAGTGAAGAGATTCCCATACGTTCTGGTGTCCGACAGGGAAGTATACTTCACTCCACCATTTTGCCTATCTACATAAAAGATTTGTGTAACATGAGTTCGGAAATGGGGTGATTGATTGCATTTCAAGATGATACTGCTCTATTTTTTCAGCTGATAATTGGAGCGATGTTTGCAAAAAGCACAGGAAGATTTCAATAGGGTTTTAAGGCAAAAGGCCTCGTTAAGGCAAAATGTCTCGATTTTTTATGTAAAAAAACCTAAATGTATAGTATTTTTATGTACAAATATCTTTCTACACCAAATAGAGCTCCACTCTGTAAGAGTATAGTGTTATGTACCTTGTCGGTGCGCTTTCCCGTGTTATGAAGGACTGATAGCATTCAATATTTAGGAGTGACAATAACTTTATATAATAAACTAACTTTATTCAAGTACCAAAATAACTTTATTCACGGCATATTCTCCTTCTACACGGGTGGTCTGTGGGTTAACTATACGCAGACACTTGGTGCCCTGCGCGTTCAATATAATAACGGTTTCAGAATACTGTTGGGACTACCGCGACACAGTAGCGCATCGTCGTTGTTTGCTCAAGCGGGAGTAGACTTTTTGCTGTGATGCGAAAAACGACGACGTCACTACTCTCTACACTGCGTTCTAGTCCTAACAGCATCGTGAAAACGTTTGTGGCTAAGCTCGATGTGCCGATGCTTCGACATTTGATCCAGATTCTGGTGAAGAGATGGGGTAGTCAGCGCCTCGAGCGTAATGATGTGTTTTTTTATGTTTTTGTAGTATGTCTCTATAGTTACTAATAATAGTTCTAAGTTGAAATCGTCTGTATTTACTAACAAGTGGGCCTTGGATGCCAAATAAATTACTTGTTTATTACTATTAATAGATAATAGTCTTTTTGTCGTACCTCATATTAATATCCTCGGATACAGAGTCCTTTAGACTGATAAACACTCGTTTAGTTAAATATTTAAATAAATTCAACATTCTAGCTAAGACACAATTTGGTTTTCGTAAACACTTATCCACAGAAGATACAGTAACTTCATTGACGTCACATATTGTTCACAACCTAGACAATAGTCGTAAGTGTTTGTCAGTGTTTTTGAACCTCGAAAAGGCATTCGACACCGTCTTTGTCCCTATTCTTGTCCAGAAGCTTGAAAAGTTGGTATTCGAGGTATACCTCTTGCGCTCCTGACCGATTATCTGAATGACCGTAAACAAAGCACAAAGATAGGTTGTTATATGAGTAATGACGTTGATATTACTTTTGGTGTTCCTCAAGGAAGTGTCCTAGGTCCAATACTTTTCCTTATTTAGTTAAACGACTTTTGTAACATGCGTACACAAATGGGAAGTGTGATCTCTTACGCTGATGATACTGTCTTGGTGTTTTCGGGTAGCACTTGAGACGAGGTGTACAGATCTAGTGAAGCAGAATTATACCGCAAAAACAAACTACATCTGTTTTTCTATGCGTAACTCTGGCCAACCTGACCTCAAACATGAATTTGAACTGATAAAAACGGTATTAACTGTACCCAAATCTGTAGCTGTCCGATTATATCCAAGGTAGATAAAACGAAATATCCTGGATTAACAGTTGACCGAAATTTAACCTGGTTTGGCCATATAAACCTTGTTTCTTCTCGATTAAGAAAAATCATTTGAATTTTTAAAAACCTTAGATATATGGTAACAAAAGACTTAATGACTAAAGTGTATATCACCTTAGCACAATCCGTCCTTGTATACTGTATCCCTATCTGAGGAGGAGCTTCTAAAACTAAATTCATAAAACTAGAAGTAGCTCACAGATCCTTACCTAAACCAATGCATTTCAAGAATTATAGGTTTCCCACAACGGAGCTTTACAGAATGATTAATCTTCTTACGGTTCGAAAATTATATATGTTAAATTATTTGTAAAGTACACAAAACCATTGATTTTGACCCGCCAATTTTGAGGAAAAGAAGAAAAATCCTTGTGTTATCGTATCAAACTGTACGTACCACCTTTGCTAGTAATCGATACTCCTCTTATCTTTATAATAAAATAAATAAAGCACTAAATCTACACCCATTGAATTTGTATGACTTGAAATCTACGCTCTCAAAGTAGTTACAATCATTGGATTATGAGGATACAGAACGTCTTTTAGAAGTGCTGGAATAATCTACATCAAAAATATAACACAAAATCCCTTACGCGTTACCAACACATTTGTTGTTGTCTATATGTTTATGTATGTGTATATATGTATATGTATTTATATATGAATGACCGTATATGTATGTATTTGTTTGTATATGTATTTATATGTGTATTGTGTATATGTAATATGTATGTTTATTATAAATATTAGTATGTTACAATATTAAATTAAATATTGTAAACTTGCAAACCCACATATGTATATCCTGTTCATTCAAACACACCACCACACACACGAATAACATGCGTCACCCACATACACACACACTCACTCACTCACTCACAACTCGCACATTTTGCTCCTTGATATTCATCATCTTTTGTTAATTTTAATTTCCTTTCCTTTTTCCTTTTTTACAAATTATAGCCCATATTATTTAAACTCAATCACTCAATCTTAAATTTAGATATTGTTTAGAATAAGGAAAAGCGGGAATCCCTAGCACAACTGTGAGTGAGGCCGGAGAACAAAAAAGTAACGAGAACAGACACTCTCCGCCCCTCTCTAGCTTTAGATACCGCACCACACCCCGCACATTGAGAGAGAGAGAGGAAGAGAGAGAGAGAGAGAGAGAGAGAGAGAGAGAGAGAGAGAGAGAGA
>NW_020653200.1:13897374-13926706 GCF_003589595.1 Hyposmocoma kahamanoa | reverse complement strand
GAGAGAGAGAGAGAGAGAGAGAGAGAGAGAGAGAGAGAGAGAGAGAGGAATGATGTTAAATACGTAAGCTATAACGCTTGCCCCAGGGTTATTTTAATAATGGTTTGTCAAAAAAGCATATCTTTATTATGACCGCATTTCACTAGTAGCAAAAATAACTGTAGTAAGTAGCAATACTTTTAAGTAACTAAAGTTGCTAAACTAACATCCATACATAGTATAAGGGCTAGTGTTACTTATACTTGTCATATTTATCATGTACCTACATTTATTTTCAAGGGATAACAATAGTACAGACGGCAGCACATCAAGCACATAGACGGACTTGTTCCGTTGCACTGGAGGCGATATTCGAATAAAAGTGGATAGCTTGATGTACTGTTGACTGTACATGGTATGATTACATTCGTTGTGAAATTCTCTAACATAAGTACACGTATAATCAACAACGTTATCCACATATTACTATTAATTGAATATATTAAAATTGTCGTGTGTAAGGGGTAAGGCAAAATTAAAACAAGTAAAAAGTAAACAAAAAGAAATTAGTTCAGGGCTTCATTAATAGCTTTTTAATTTCAGAAGCAGGTAATTAAAATATGTCAATAACACTAAAGAAATCATTGTACTGAAAAATAATACGATATAGAGGAATTCGCTTGCCAGCATTTGCTCGGCAGCGCGCCATTTTAAACGGCGCACTATGGAAAATCGAGGTCTGTTTCAGATCAAAAATCAATAACTTTCTTATTTGTTAAGATAGACTATTGAATTTTTGCACAAGCATAGAGTATTAAATACTGCTTTAGTTAAAGTTCAGATGCTATACTTTTATAAGAGTATGTTTATTTTTGAAAAAAAAAATGAAAAAATATATTTCAGAAATAGCTTTTATTTGATTTCCTTAAGGACAACGCTACTTATATTATTAATAAAAATGTATTATTACATTAGTTCTTTTTAAAACAATCATGTTTAAGCTCTTATCTATTTAATTAAGAAATTAAAAGTTATAAGATTACAAACACGTATAGTAAAAAAAGTTACAAAATACTAATTTAAAAGTAAAATAATGTTAGAAATGTATGTATGTCAATGTGTATATTATGTTTTATTATACTTGTTGAACTTCAGGATCCAAAATGAGTTCATTCACTTTTAAAAGATCCAGGGTATCTTCATCAAGTGCCTTCACACTTTTGCTATATGTTTTTCTAAGACTGGAAATGTACGGATCTGATGAAATACATCCTCGTTTGTAGCTGATCGAGAGCACTTCCTGGCATGATATAGGCGAAATTTTTTATAATCCTTATTACGGGATTCTTGTGCATCTTCGGAAAGTTAACCAATAGGAATTACACAAAAAAGCTTAATGACACTTTCACCATGAATCAAAATTTTGTGTACTGAAGATGGCATGTAGTACCATTCATAATTACTTACATAAATCCTCATGTAAGACACCACAATGTAAAATCAAGTGACAGTCAGATGAAACAAACTATATTCTACAGCCAAAGAGTTCCATTTTCAAATGATGTAATTACTTTTTAAATATTGTTTATGTAAGTGGCCAGTTCCGGAAACTTGTAGTGCGCCCTATGTAGCACAACAAAACACGCATAAACTCATAACAACCGTTTAGAATATGTCGCAAACTCGAACAAATAGAAAATATATCAATTTATCAACATTAATTTAACACCTGTACTCCTACGAAATGTAAAATGAGCGCTATTTTTAACGGATTGTTCTCAATTCGACTGTATTTTTTTTGTATGTTACGCGTTAACTCCGACATTTGTGGACTGAATTTGATGAAAGGGGGTGCCTCAGGCGTGGTCCCATTTAAATTTGAAGAAAATATTCGAGGTGGCAAACCGAGAGACGAATCCGGTTTCGCGTACTTTCCGATAACTGATTTCAATAAAACTTGGCAAATAAATGTAATTCCACGAAATTTTGAGATCGGTTTTTTAGTGCTCTGTACTGACATTATAGGAATTCCATTTCGAGCAGGCAACTTTAAATTTATTCAGGAATCAGCACTAAAAGGTTCATAAGTATTAAAAAGAGAATTATTATGCAAAATAATAGGGGTTAAAGTATGAAATTGCCGATTTGTACTGAAAATCTAAATTGTTTATTTTTTTAATTTTTAACAAATTTATTTAATCAAAATAGTTGCCATTATTATCTATACATTGCTGCCATCTAATGGGAAGGTTATTAATGCCTTTGCGATAGAACTCCGACTATCTAGACTGCACAAACTGTGTGAAAGCATTTTGTACTGCCTCCTGGGAAGAAAACTTCTTGTCACGTAGATAATTGTCCAAATCACGAAAAAAATGGTAGTCCGTTGGAGCAAGGTCTGGTGAATACGGAGGATGACGAATGGTTTCTAACTGCAGTTCCTGAAGGGTCAAAATGGTTTCTCGTGCTGTGTGAGGTCTCGCGTTGTCGTGGAGCAATAATGGTGAAGATCGAAGTTATTGCTTGACCAGATCGGAGAAAACTATAGTGAATAACACCATGCTGAGACCACCAAACAGTTACCATTACCTTTTTATTGGTAAGTTTTGCTTTAGGACACTGTTGTGGCATTTGACCTGGGGTCAGCCATTGCATTTTTCTTTTCCGGTTATCATAAAGAATCCACTTTTCATCACATGTTACAATTCGATCCAATATTCCTTCATTTCTGTACCGGTTCAACAAGGCAACACAAGTTTCAACACGCGTTTCTTTCTGCAGATCAGTCAAATCATGAGGCACCCATTTTTCGTATTTTTTTATTTTATTGATTTGACGCAAGTGAGTCAATATTGTGGGTAAGGTAACGTTAAACCATGCCGCTAATTCCTGGGTAGTTTGACTAGGATCGGCTTCCACTATCTCTCTTAATTCATCGTTATTCACCTGTGTCGTCGCCTGGGCGGTCTTCCTCGTGCCTCGTTCTTTAAGTCGAAATTTCCATCACGAAAGCGTTTAAACCAAAATCGCACGGTGCGTTCATTAGTAGACCCCTCTCCAAACGCAGCATTGATATTGCGGGCTGTTTCTGCCGCGTTAGTTCCGCGTCGGAACTCGTATTCAAAAATCACTCGAATTTTCGCAGTATCCATCTTTCTTGTCTAAATTGAATAACAAAAACAATTGAAAGTCGATATTCAAATGTTTCAAATTTAAAAAAAAAATCACAGAAACCATTTGAAAAAAGTTTCATTCGAAAACCTCAAACCATGAAGATTCTATGAAAATTCAAAGAACCTATTGCAATAAAACGGCAATTTCATACTTTAACCCCTAATATTAACCTATTAGTACATAACTTCGGTCATAGAAAGAACCCCGAGCGTTGCACCGAAGTGTACCTATACTTAATCGCATTAAACTACTTACTACTACGTATTTATCAACCGCCCTTTTCTAGTAACTTACCTGGTTCGCATAAGATATAATGTAGGTAGTATAGCAAGTTTTATCTAACTTACTTACCGTATAAATTATTAATTTGATCATACAGCCATGAATTTATTACTACGAGACTACTAATTTACGCCTACGAGGCCAGTGGTCACTATTAAGCCTTCTTACAAGGCGAACATTCCCAACAAAGAAGCATGGTTTAGGCGCGGACTATAAATGTAAGTACCAACAATGGTCTTATACACCGTATACATATATATATGGGTATTGGTTCTTAATGTGTTAATATATAATAAAACCTGAAATTACCTAGCTGTACATTTTAACGATAGGTTGTGAAAAGCATCCCTGCATAGCGACACGCAGCATACACGGTGTAATCGATAAGGTGCCCTGGCGATTATCACGTAAACATAAGATATATCAAAAACCTTTCAACTGCTATCGAAAGTACGTTGCTAACCTGTAAAACGACATCAATACGTTTTTTAAATAAACTAGAAATATCCAAAATTTTTACGTTAAATGTTCCCATGCATTTAATGTGAATGAATAATAGGTACCCATGCAGCTAGATTTAAACATTGAAATACATTGAATGTACTCATTTAAATTCAGTTATACAGTTGTGTATGTAACACGCAACGCAAAGGCAAATAACCGATATTTTGCCATATACGTGTGGCGCACTATAAGTTTCCGAATGAATAAGAAAAAAATACTATAAATGGTCAGAAATGGATTGATTGTTTCTCAAAATATTCCGCGTTAGCGTTAATGCCCTTTTTCATGCGAATAAACCAATTATGAAAACACTTATGCCACTCCTCCGTAACAATCTCTGAAACATATTTTTCATACTCTTCGACAGCCTCTTCAGGTGATGAAAATCGTTGACCGCCTAACTGGTTCTTAATTTTTGGAAATAAATAAAAGTCACAAGGTGCCAGGTCGGAACTGAACGCGGGATGGCTCATAAGGTCAACGTTGATCAGCTTCAAAAATTAATTTGTCTGTCTGGCCGTGTGAAAACTGGTACTATCGTGGTGCGAGATGATACGGCGTTTACGGTTATATTTACGGAGTTTGTCAATAATTTCCGGCAAACAAATGGTCGTGTACCAATCACTATTCACGGTACAACGATTCTCCAAAGCAACAGTAACCACGTGTCCAGTTTTAATAAAAACAGAAGCAATCATCCGCTTAGAGACACTTTGCACGCGCGCCACTTTAGTTGGTTTCGGCTCATCTCGAAAGACCCATAAGCTCGATTGCTGCGTTGTTTTGGGACCGTAACTATAAATCCATGTTTTGTCACCTGTCACTATGAATGTCACCTGTCACTGCCCTATGTATGTAGAGGTTAGAAAATGCGTCATTCAGATATACATACCTCTAGACCAGCCTTTCCCAAAGTCGGCGATAACGCCCCCTGTGGTTGTTGCAGGCCTAAAGGGTAAAAGACCCAGAAAAAAAAAATGGGGGCGTTGTGTAGAGTCTTAGGGGCTTCGGCTCTCGACTACAACTTGTGAACATCAACTAATATTAATTAAGAGATTGCTCAAACTAACTCGGTTCGATATTTCTCTCCGTGTACTTCATATATTTGTCCTGTTTTATTGAATAAATAAAATAAAAATCATGTCAATCGGTCGCTCTGTTTCGAAATGAAAGTAGACACAAACAAACAAATAAAAAGGCAACAGATACAGTGTCGCATTTTAATAGTTATTAGTATTCCTAGATAGGTAATTTTCGTAGATAATAGACCGTGGGCAATCATGTCTTAACAAGTTTTTGTTAAATAACCCGATTTGTGCATTCTTGTATCACTCGGCTGCGTCATAGAATACTTGTTCTTACTTGTTGAGTACGATTGAGCGTCGAATTAGATAAACAAGTTTATGCATGTTTGTCTTATTTCTGTCGGTGCGTGCTGCTTATGCAATGCTATATAAACAACGTAATATATTTATTTTATTTTCATTTGCGGTTGGCAGTACTTAAGTACAACACTTACTTACGTATTTCTCAAAACAAAACGTTGTCGGATGTAAAAAAGAAGAGACGGCAATACTGTGCGGAATATATTAAATTCGGATTCATTAAAAATCCCACAAACCCATCGTCGCCTTAGTGCCTTCTATGTCTAAAAACATTTTCGAATGAAGCAATGAAGCCTTCAAGACTGCAAGATCATTTGAATAAAATGCATCCAGATAAGAAAGACAAGAATGTGGCATATTTTCAAGACCTAGAGAAGAAGCATAATACTCAGCCAAGTGTAGCAAAACTACTTTCGGTGGCTGCTAAGCAAGATGACGACGGACTTCGAGCTTCGTACAATATCTCTTTGTTAATTGCTCAAAAAGACAAACCACACAACATCGGAGAAGAGTTAATTTTGCCAACAATAAAGGAAGTAATAACTACTGTATTTCATAAACCGGCCGACCAGATATTATCCGAAAAATTTGTTTGAGTAATAATTCTGTGCAAAGACGAATTGATGAAATGGCTGAAAACTTTGATGAATCATTGTGCAATCATCTGAGGACTAGTCAATTCTCAATTTAGCTCGACGAGTGCCTTTACCAACTAATGAAGCATTGTTGCTGTCTAACGTGAGGTTTACTAAAGATGAGAAAATATGTAAAGAACTATTGTTTGCTAGAAATTTAGAGACCGATACAAAAGGCGAAACCATATTCAATACATTGGAAAAGTTTTGTGATGAGAAAGAGATTCCCTTGAAAAATATCATGTCGGTTGCTACGGATGGCACTCCGGCTATGACAGGGTGCCATAAATGCTTCATAGTGTACTTAAAAAATAAAATTCCAGATGTACTTGCTGTACATTGCGTTATTCATAGACAACATTTGGTTGCTAGAAATTTCAGTGAACGACTATTTCAATCACTGCAATATGACATCAAAGCAGTCAATAAAATGCGTAACAGCTCTTAGATTGATAGATTATTTCATCGGCTTTGTGTTACTAATGACGAAGATTTCAACCGTTTGTTGTTTCATACTGAAGTTCGTTGGCTATCAAGAGGCAATTGTCTGACTCAATTTTACAACCAGTTTGACTCTGTGATAGAGTTATTGGAAATTAAAGATACAGAATTGCGCAACAAGCTCATTACATCAAAGAATGATATAGCTTACATGACAGACCAGTATAAATTTAATTAAAAAAAAATGTCGGTGCTGCTTTCGCAGCTAAACTGCTTCTACACAAAAAGAATATGAGCAGACGTGACTTTCACAATTTTCCGAATTTATCAGTATCCTGCAGTAACGACGACTTGTTTGCCTACTGCCAACATTCGGAAAACCTCCACATTGACGATATCAGGACGTTTTGAACTTGGAAATACCAGACTGGGTGTTGGATCCGTTTTCAAATGTCAACGCAGCAATATCACCTCAGCTGGAAGAAGAACTTATAGAATTGACAACGAACGAGGAAATAGAAATCAAGTTCAAAAATGGCTACCAAGAATTTTGGCTACAAAACCCGATCCCGCAATTGTACCCTGGATTATGGTCAATCGTCCAACGATTCTTGATAGCATTCCCGTCGTCATATTTGTGTGAATGTGGTTTCAGTGCTGTGACAACGCTGCTTATTAAAAGGAGAAATCATTTGCATGTTACCGAACGTGATGACTTGCGGCTGTTCTTGAGTAAATTGGAACCTGATATCAACAAACTTATTAAACAGCATCAGATTCATCGTTCACATTAGTTTTTATATTAGAATCGATTATGTTTGTTTTATTTTGAATAAAAGATACTCTGTCTGAATACTATAAAGTTGCGTTTCAATAATCATTCTCATTGGCAGATGTAGCCCGTAAGAGTTAACTTGAGACCTAAGCGCCGTTGTGTACTACCTACTGCGCTCAGGTCTCAAGTTAACTCTTGCGGGTTATAGTAAAAGTCTCGTTTAGAATGAATGTGTAATCTCCGCTAATGTAGCTCACAATAATTAATTTAATTTGAAGTTATAGTGGTTTTTAAGTAGGTGAAAAAATGGGGTCGCTAAAAATTACTTATTGTCAAAGTGGGCAGTAGATAAAATAAGTTTGGGAACCCCTACTCTAGACCAATGTCTAGAGGTACGTACATGCATAGTGCATACAGTATAGTATTATTCTAATACGTAGTTCGCACGAATAACCATAATCTAATGAGTGATTATTAGGTTAAAAGTAACAACTTTAATTCAAATTTTACTACATAAACAATTTCTTACTCTCTCACGAAAATTTGAAGTTTTACTTTATGATTTCATGAACAATGGACAGGAAAGCTCTGTAACTCAAAGTTAAACTTTGTCGTTTATACGTACAATTAATTGCAATACAGAAGTTCCATAAATTTTTGGACGTTAGAATAAGTTTTATTTCCTACTGATAAACTTTGTAGTAAATCATTTTCAAACCAAATTACATTATAAGTTTGTGTATGGAGCTGATTCTGGTATTGTCTTGTCGATTATCATAACTCGTCCTTTGTTATCGTCACTGATCGATTGTCTACGTTTCATCTGTCATTAATTTTATCAGTATTTTTCTAATTAACCAATAATAATACTATTATGTATAACACAGAATCGGAGAAAGTCGCATTTTGGCAATCGAAAAATGAACCAAAACAATGCGTAAGGACAATCAAAATTTACGTCAAGAAGTAGGACACGTTTCGATAACTTCGTATAGTAATTACAACTCCGCATGGCAATATATATTCGCTGCAGCACAGTTTATATGGACTATATGCATCAGTAAATATTCACATATTAATGACATAAATAGGCATACTAAGTAAGACTTGCGATAACTATTGAAACAAGAATTTTTTTTAACTTTCATGTTTTTGGTCACAACTTCGTTGAAGTCATATCAAAATTGGGTGCAACATTTACGTAATTGTAATTTTGGCAAAATTGAATTAAGTATGTTAACACATCTGTAACATAGCAAATGTTTACGTTTGAAAAAAAATCGGAAAAATTGAAAAAAATTAATTTATATACATATATTGTACAAATACACAAACTTTTTCAAATTTGAAATTAAATTAACAAATCAATTCATATCAATTTCCTGTAACATTACAAGAAGCACAATTGCGTCAAAACGCGGGAGTCATCGGAGAGGACGCTTGCTTACTACCTTACTTCCAAATACAAAGTGTAAGATAGTACAAAAAATCTGAAAAGAATCTTATTTTATGTAAATTTATCATGTTTAGTTAAGAGTCAAGGAACAAAGTTTGTTGTTTATGATGTTAGTAATCTAGTCCTGGAAGGCTGTTAGTATTTAAAAAATAATCCTGTATAGTATACCTATTTAATAATAATCTAGTACAAACAAAGACAATCTACTATTTACAATATGTTATACATATATTTCCGTAGCAATAGAGGTCTTTGTGAAAGATTTCAGTTCATTCCAGAGAGGTAGTGCTAGCTTACCTATTTCTAGCGCCAAACGGTAATGTAAGTTTTACCATGTTCCAGTTTTGAAAGGTCATGGGTTGGTAAAACTACACGCACGTAGTGCTTGTCAACTTTGCCTCACGGTTACAGGTTGAAGAGGCAGTGCCCCTCAGGTCTTAGCGATTTAAAGCTCTTAGTGCCTTTGGAACTGTTATGGATGGGCGTGTCTCTCAAGTACCACCAGGTGCACGACACGTCACTTGACAAGATAAAAAAATGTAGATTTTTGCATACATGTATTCTGTGGAACAGAATCGTAGCATTTGAAACACATACGACTATATTACTCAGGATAATGCCGTTGTATTTATATTAAGTAGTACGTAATTATAAATTAACAAATGTCAAGCTATGGTGGTAGATGTCACTCAGTAATAGTAATAAATGGGCGTGCAAATTGAATCACACGTCATCTTGCATTAACTCCTCGTAAATTGCACATATGCTCTACTCACACTGGCGCAGAGTCGAAGCGTCGCGACGCGTCATGTTTTTCGCCTATAGCATACTCATCTATATTTCCCCGTTATTAAGGTACAAATTTGTGTTTTGCAAATATGGAATCGCGCGTCTACGCTTGGTAGCATTCGAGCGGCTTCGCGCGTCAACGCGCGTCAACGCGTGGTAGCATTCGAGCGGCTTCGCGCGTCAACGCGCGTCTACGCTTGGTAGCATTCGAGCGGGTTCGCACGTCAACGCGCGTCTACGCTTGGTAGCATTCGAGCGACTTCGCGCGTCAACGCGGTTCGCCTTCGTCGACGCCGTCGGCGCTCAAGTGACGCCGCCGTCGTCACTTGGGTGCCGTGAGGCGTCAGACGCCGACCAAACTGTGATCCCGGCGCACTAATGCGAGCGTCGTCGTGTCATAATCTCTAGACACGTCAC
The DNA here is from genome assembly GCF_003589595.1 of Hyposmocoma kahamanoa. NCBI lineage: Eukaryota > Metazoa > Arthropoda > Insecta > Lepidoptera > Cosmopterigidae > Hyposmocoma > Hyposmocoma kahamanoa. Next base: position 13,916,869 of record NW_020653200.1, on the reverse strand, counting down.
GTTCGCTTTGACACATTTAATGCAATATTTTGACTCAATTTCGCATGACACGTCCGCAATTGGGGCATCGACAACGACAATCATACACGCACTCAGTAAATCTAATATTTTTTTGTCTCATTAGCAGTGTCAAACTTTGTTCTTGACGCTTTCGAGATACCAGGCTGGCGTTTATCCCTAATTACTGACGACCATCGCCATAATTTTTATATTATTCTTACAAAACTGATACTGGCCCCAGGCTAGTGGCCGCCATAAAGGAAATAATAATACCAGACCTTTACCAGACTTTAATTTTGTTCAACGAAATATCTCGTACCAGGGGGTCTACTCTCTTTCTCCGACCGACATCCGTCCGAAACAACTTACTGTGAAATAAGTAACACTCGACCAAATCAGAAGACAATGTGTCAAGTATGAAGCTTCCCTCGCAGCATGCGTTTTTTAAATTGGTCGAGTATTACCTATTTCACAGTAAGTTGTTTCGGACAGATATCGGACGGTGATTGGGAGTAGACCCCTAACATAATGATAAAACATACTACGAATTACATATTTTGGGTGTCTTACGTGAGAGCGAATGCTGATAATACGAACAATTAGTGCGAAGACGGTTGCGCGATAGTTCATAGCTGCAGATTGTTGCAATTCTTTACAATGCAAAGCCTTCATAATAAACTATACGTTTGTTTTTGTAAAAGTAACTGGCCATTCGAGCAAATGAACTATCGCGCATTTAAGCTTTCGCACAACTGGCCATTCGCGCAAATGGACTCTTCGCACTACCGTCACTCGAGTAATCGACATTCACAATCACGTACTACACCCTGATATTTTATCTAGTAGGTGGCATTCAATTATTTAAAGAATATTGGAATATATTGTTGCAGAAATTTATAGTTAAAATGTTTTTGTTTTTAATAATCCAAAACTTTTTGATATATACATATATACACTCATAGCCTCACAGTTTGGAAACCCTGTATCGCTGGTGCCATGGACATAGGTCCATGTTGTACCTATGTACACATAGACAAACACAAATTTCACCCATACTCACGAGAGAAATAAATGTAGGCCATACAATTATTTCTCCCGACCTGGGAATCGAACTCAGGACTTATGCGTGGCTGACCAGCATGGTAACCGTTCAGCTACGGAACCAGGTAAACAGGTAAGTAATATCTTATCATAACTAACACATTTAGGTAGTAGCAGTAGAGTTCTCTGTGTAAGAGTTCGTCCAGTGAAGTACCTTGCCACCTTACCTATTTCTGCCGCAAAGCAGTAATGTGAGCATTACTGCGTTCTGGTTTGGATGGGTAAGGGTGCTCTGGTGAAATTACAGGCATATGGGACTTGCCAACTTATATCTCAAGGCGACGAGCGCTATGCAGTGCCTCTCCTATGTTACCCTGAACACGGTGTCGACATCCCATACGACTTGGCATCCATTTGTACGGCTGAAATTCCCGTAGAAAACTATGTTAATTGCCCAAAGATGCATTTTTTTTATGATACCAAGTGACGGGACGAACGTAGGTAACGAATGTGATAGATAAGCGAAAATTTTGCAAATGTTTACGAAACTGGGCCGACGTGCAAACGAAGTGGTAGTATTAATATATACCTACATGCATAGGGCGCACTATAAGTTTCAATAACTATATTTAAAAAGTAATTACAACATTTGAAAATGGAACTCTTTGGCTGTAAAACACAGTTTGTTTCATCTGACTGTCTCTTGTTTTTACATTGTAGCGTCATTTTAAAAATTGGTTATCTACATCACCATGGATTTAACTCGTGAAAATTTTCGTAGTATGATTTTCTACGACTTTAAGTGTAATTTAACAGCTCAGCGGAGCTTCGCTCGGCTTCAAGCACCATGCAAGACGACTATTTAGAGCTGGTTTGCAGAATTGAAACGCGGTCGTGTGAATCTCAGTGATGAATTTCGTGATGATCGCCCGTCCACTGCTGTGAACAACAAAAACATCGATGCTGTGCCCCGTCAAATCAAATCAGACAGGCATGTGACATACCATGAGATTTGGGCATCTTTAGGCATAGGCATGAGTAAAATACAATCAATACTGCACAAACATTTGCGTGTGAAAAAGCTGTGCTCGCGGTGGATCCCACACAATTTAACTGAGGCTCAAAAAACGGATCGCGTCACTTGGCGCAATGCCATGCTTACCAAATTCAACGAAGGGGCGTCAAATTTGGTGTGGGACATAGTAACAGGTGACGAAACATGGATTTATAGTTACGATCCCAAAACAAATCAGCAATAGAGCGTAGGGGTCTTTCGAGGTGAACCGAAACCAAACAAAGTGGCGCGCGTGCAAAGTGCATCTAAGCCAATGATTGCTTCTTTTTTTAATAAAACTGAACACGTAGCTACTGTTGTTTTGGAGAATCGTTGTATCATGAATAGCGATTGGTACACGACCATTTGTTTGCCGGAAATTATTGACAAACTCCGTAAATATAACCGTAAACGCCGTATGATCTTGCAACACGATAATGCCAGTTCTCCCCGGCCAGACAGACAAATTAATTTTTGAAGTTGAACAACGTTGACCTTATGAGCCATCCAGCGTACAGTCCCGACCTGGCACCTTGTGACTTTTATTTATTTCCAAAAATTAAGAACCAGTTAGGCGGTCAACGATTTTCATCACCTGAAGAGGCTGTCGAAGAGTATGAAAAATGTGTTTCAGGGATTGTCTCGGAGGAGAGGCATAAATGTTTTCAAAATTGGTTCATTCGTATGAAAAAGTGCATTAATGCTTACGGAAAATATTTTGGGAAACAATAAATTCATTTCTGATCATTTATATTTAGACCCCACGTACACCTATACTTCACGCCATTTCCCCATCGGGATAGGCAGCGACCACAGCTTTCCACTTGCTACTACATCTTGACAATACAAAAATGTTACTACGTCTAGTTTCACTTTTAAACTATGATAGGAAATTAAATTATTTTTTCAGTTCTAAAACGCGTATATTTGTTTTTTGTCGAACAAACCAACGCTTCGGGCCCTTAAAGAATGATTCACATTAGACCGTGCCGGGCGCGAGCTGTGTCCGAATCATCCAAGCCTCAGACGTGCTGCATATTCATATTCACAATAGACCGTGTCAGGCGCGAGCCGTGTCCGAGGCATCCAAGCCCCGTACGCGGTTTACGCTCCAATACGAAAGTAGTGTTATATCATATTATAAAGCACTGGGTAATTTCTTACGCAATCAATTAATTTTTCATCATCCATTTTGTTTTTAAATAACGTAGTCACTCTCTTTAAAGTCGCACACTCGGACGGGGCGCGTACGACTGGAGACTGTTCACATTACAACGAACCGAGGCGGGCCGGGCCGCATCCCAGGCTCGGACGAGCTCAGAAGCAACTCGGGCGTCACTCGTCCGTGTCACGGAGGCGGCACGTTGTAATGTGAATCACTTCATATAAAATATACGCAGCATTTCCAATCCGAGCCTCGTTCGTGCCTCGACTCGCGCCCGGCAATGCCAAATGTGAATAGTCCAGGCAGTGTAACAGTCGTACATGTGCAACAATCGTACATGTGTAAAAATCGCGAAAACCTAAGAACTTGACATTTTAAAGATACTGAAATCGTTACAAAAGCGTCTCGCAAGTGGTTATTTAATTATTATTGTATTTTATTACTGTCGTAAAACTTTAAATAAAATTTCCTGCATTTTAGTTTTATTCCACTAGGATAATCATAACATATGACTTATTTTTCAGACGAATGTTTTTCTAGAAAAAACAGAACAGTGAAAATTCTAAGTGATTTTCGTTTTGAAATCGTAGTGAATGGTCGTATAAAGTATTCATATTCCCTATAATGAAATTATGAAAGATGGGGTCTCGCCCCTTCACCCACTAACACAACGTTCCTTAATAAAATGTCGCAGCCCTGGAAACTACAAAGGCTATATTTATTGATTGACTTTGATGAACTAAGGCGCAAAAAAGAAATTTAATAAATGATTAGTAATTAGACGCATATTATGTGACGGAGCGAATTTAGTAGCAGTAGAGCTCCTTGAATAAGAGTTCGTCCAGAGAAGTACTGCCTATTACCTATTTCTGCCGCCAAGTAGCAATGTCAGCACTACTGTGTTCCGGTTTTGAAGAGTGAGGGGTGCTAGTGAAATTACAGGCACATGGGACTTGTTAATTTATGTCTCAGGTTGACAGACGCAGTGGCAGTGCTCCTCAAGTCTGCCATTTGAGTGAACAGGCGTGTAGCTTACCATCAGGTGCACGACTTGTTCGTCCCGTCACTTGATATTATAAAAAAATGCAAAGTATTTAGAGTCTAATAATATTGCAGTATTTGGTACCTGCATATATTTGTTTACCTATTTGTTTGAAATTAATAGTCAAATTTATCATTCCATCATTTACAAATAAGTTTTAGTGCTCTATATGGTTCATTACTAAATTTAATTAAAGCGTATTGTTTTTATTCGAAACCGTGAAGGAAAGGAAAAGTGTTTATTCATTCCATTTTATGACAAAAATCATCTTTGGAAAAACACCGAGTCGAGTGGTGTTGATAGTAGAGCCACTTGACGTCAAGCCACGGACACACAAAGACGCCAGAGCTTGTGCCAGCTAGCATACTCATATTATGGGGCACGTGTTGCCATAATAAGCTCAAGCTCGACACTGATTATTTTAATTTTGTAAGAAAATTAAAAATCAATGTAAAATTATAATAGGATTATTAATAGAAATAATTACAAAAAATATTCAGTTGATGCTTGCTACGGCTAGTTACAGTCGCATAATGTACAGATATTAATGAATATTGTTGAATTTATTCGTCGATTTATTTACACATTCGATAAGAATGAGCTCTCTTTTTTTATATGTTCGATTTTATATTCTAATCTTCTTCTTTCTTCCAATAGAACAAAAATCTAAGTGTGGAAGATTCGATATGCATACTGTGTCTCGTATCGAATTAGCAATTGAAGGCTGGAATAATTGAAAGCGATTACCGAGAGCGACTCTCGATCAGTTAATGTATCGTCGGGCTTTTGCCACGAAAGCGATGTAACATGCAATCGTCAGTTCAACTCTGCCATCAATATCCTGTAACAGCCTGTATCCTACACATCGCGTTATCTGTATAGTTTTTAAGTGCACAAAAATTGCAAGATTACTTATGGATTTTGCAGGAACTTCTGTTTTACATCGTTTAAACTTATGTTACATACAAATTTAAACGCAGAAACAGACCGCCGACTGTTAAATCCTAACATACATATATCAGACTTACGAAACCTTTAAACTGCTGTATAAAAGAAGCAATGGCCTTAACCTAATCTTTTTATCTCGGGCTCTACCGAATACCTATCGCATTTACGCTTCGTAGGTTTTGTAGTCCAAACTCTCAATCTACTAGAGGATTTTGTCTGTGGAGCCAAGTGATTGAGGGATACTTACCAATAAATTCTTGTATTCAACCACGTTGATATTAATGATTCAATAAACATTGACGTAGAGACGAAACAAACTAACTGAGTCAGTCAGTCCACATCACTAAATATAATCTGGTTAACAGACTATTTATTCAGCCTAATGCAATAGGATTACATCACACCATTTAATTATTTTCTCGAAATTTAACGTTATGTTATACAAATACGGAGCCTTTTTCGCTTTCGTTTAACAAATACGTGGTTTCGACTTTTCTCCGCACTCTTAAAGAAAAAGAAACATTACAAAAATATATACGGGAAACATTATTTTACTTTGTATACTTATTAACATAAATCTAGACGCACAGAAGTGTGCCTGCCAACGTTCTAAAAAAGGGCGACGCACTGAGCACTGAGCGTGGGCCATATTACATGGACCTATAACTCAAAATCTGTACGCTCACGCTCGTCTAATAAGGCCTTTAAAACATATATATAAACATACATACATACATATGTTAATAATTTTGTAGAAAACATTTTTTTTCAACATTTCCACGTTACACGTAGACAAATGTTTTTACAACAATACTATTAACACCATATTAACACATTTTTTTTACAACATTTCCACGTTACACGTAGACAAACGTTTTTACCACAATACTATTAAACGCATTAACCAATGATCTTATATAGGTAGAAAAGGATCATTGGCATTAACGGATTTTATAAATTACGTACCTACCCATACATTAGTACGATACTGTAGATTTGGACATTACGAGTAACACGGTTGGATTTATTTCTGTACGTAAATTTCAATTATCATAATCATAACATTCAATCTTTAATATTTATTTACACCCACTTAGATTTAAATTTTTGTCGACAGTGCGCGTTGGTCTAAGTTTGGTTCCTTTTATATGCATGTTTTTTGTGACATTGTTTTATATTCATGCAATCTCCGCTCCACGAATTAGCGAAGTTTTTATCTGAATGCCCCAGAAAGGGTAATGTTTATAAGGTGTGTGTGTATATCTACATATGTATGTAAGACATCTGTTTCTACGGCTTATCATGTAATCTAAACGGTTCGATGCGTTTTCGTCTATGGGTAATCTGGTGAGTCAATTTATGGCCAAACATCAAGATGGCGGGGGCTAGGTGTCATTTGTATCGATTTTAAAAAAATCTTGAAACTTCTACGACACTGCAATCAAATTATAAGCTTTCGAGATTATCCTAAAAAAACAAAATACAACCTGAATGAAAAGCAATGCTAGTATGTAGACACACTAACAAATTTTAAAGTTGCTTGTTACACGGGTTTATAGTTTCAAAAGCTGAAAATATATAATGGTTCCCAATTACAAAACTAGATTAATTACAGAAACAAGAATTCTCGTTTATTGGTAAAACTGAAAAGCGAAAAACGTGCTCTACAATTTTATTTGTATTTCAATCCTATTTCGGTATATTTGACGTAGTTTTTATTAATTTATTATGAAACATTTCAAACACCATCATTTAACATCAGACACAGATTTTAGGACTTGTTATTTTTTCCTTTTTGGTTTAATGCGCAGTCGGGTTTCTAAGTTTGTGTTTTTATAACAATTTTTAAAGGGCCTAGTTTTATATAAAAGTGTAAATATTAGTTGTATTAATGTATTAATACGCTTAGCCTTATATCCATTTTATGATTTATTTGAAGAGCTTACACTACAAATACACAACGATCAAAGAAACCAAACTATATTGAGGCACAGAATACCTAACAGTAGATAGGTTTTAACAATCAAAGGCCGATATAATTTTTTATAAGTTTCAAAATTTTACTGGGTCACACGCACCATGGGTCTATTGACCAACTACTTGGTGTGCCCACGGATCTTTCCACTTCAAGAGCTTCAGCCCTAAATCTAAGCGTTTTACTGTTTACATTTTAATGTAGCGACAACCCTGCAATGTTAAATGAAGCGATTAGACCTAAATTAACTGCAAGGTCAAACGCAGCGTCCCGGGACACAGACGGCTATTTTACCTTGTTAGAAGTTTACGTCCGTGTTAATTGAAGTTACATGCACTTTTAGGTGTTTCGATTATGCCAGGTTTTTGTGAGCTACTTTTGGTACTGTATACCACGTCTACTGTAGGGGAAATTTTCCGAAAAACTTGAAATAGCGGATATTTTCCGGAAAAAATTTTGAAAAATCGGAAAAATATTGTTCGAAGTCTCATATTATGTTCTATATTTAGACGTTTTACTTTTAACTTTTGAAGTTTTATTTACCTTGATTATAAAATAAAATTGAAAAGCTAAAAGTACTGTAGAGTAGTTTTACAAATAATTTCAAATAGTGTACATTTTTAGGAAAAGTTTCTGAAAAATTGGAAAAATATAATTCGTAGCCTCATGTTATATTGGTATCTCATCCTATATATCATAACAAACATAAATTTTTCAAAATGGAAATTTTTCAATGACCCAACACTAATCATGTCACGCCTATTATAGGATCCCAACCATTACGTAATTTTAAACAAAGATTGGTGTAAAATATTGTAAAATTTATAGTAGCTATACGTACAGTATCTGTAAAATATTTAATTATATAGCATATTGCTGATTTTCAATGATTTTTATCAATGGTTATTTACACCTCCCTAAGTGGAGTGGAAGCAACGATATATCTAAGTATTCGGGTGGAAGCTATGAAAGAGAATTGCAACAGCAGATTGCATTTTAATAGACCTTGCTACCGAATGAATGGGGAGTTTTTTTGAAAGAGGAAACCAAGAAAATTTTATATTTTATATTACTTTACATGATACATTTCTGCATAAACGAGCGATCAAACGCCGCGCTTTGAAATCGCCGCGAGTTCGCAGAGACAACACCGCGAATGCCTGACGATTTGAGAGCGATTTTTGAAAGATTCTGCCTGCGGATGACGTACAATTTTGGCTTGACAATAGAAGCATTTGACGTTTAGAAATGATGTGTAGATATAGGAAATTTTGTTGCGTAACAGGAGCTTTACGCGGCTACTTGCTCCAGTGCTTCCTAGAGCACGGTCTAGAGTCGTAGACCTAGTATAAAGTTTTGCCTGTGCAGCTTTTGACCGGAGTTCACGAAAAAATTTATGAACATTTTGTCTTTTTGTGGTGATAAACAATGCGTTCTCCTTTTTATATATAGCTCTATTGTACTAAGAAAAAGTCTTAAAAAGTGAAAAATTAATAGATAATAAAATAGTTATATTAAACCTTTGCAATTGAAATATTAAGAATAAGGTAACTCACGAGAAAATAAAAATCCCTAGGTGAACATAGGTGTGCTACGGGAAGAATTAAATGCTCATGGTCAACTTAGGTGTTTAGAGGTGAATTACGGGAAGAAATAATTGCCCGTGGTCCACTGAGATGAACCAGACAGGCGGTCGACGGGCAAGAAGAGAATAATTATAATTTAAAATCAGAGGTTACCATTTTGTTATCTAACTGATATTGCATAAAAATTATGATAGATAGGAGTATGTCCTACCATATTCTTTGAATTATAGTTACGTCACACGCAACTAAATAAAAATGTCATATAGGTAGTGGGCACATCAATACACATTTGTTTATGTATGACAAAATATTTATTTTGTATGTACCTAAATAAAATCTATGACGAATGTAGCAATATTCTATTTCCTCACCCATATACTACTTACTAGCTTACGACATTGTATTCTCTACAACTTGGGTATGAGAATAGATCCTGAGAGCACAAATTTATTGACTGATCACTAGCCGTGCAGAGACAATATGCCGAAAAGCAGATATCTTATAATGTCAACACAATCGCAATGAGACCACGCAACCCCGGTACGATCACCAGTCGAAGTTTAGCTACACTACGACCAAGAAATGCGAAAAATCGCGTCGACAGAATCTCTCTCTCTCTCGCTACGTCTAAACTTGTAAGTCCCTAAGTGATTGTGAACAATATACATTTATAGGAAAGTGAACTGTGTAATACGTACACAGTACCTACGTAAAAACAAAAACCGTACTTTTTTATCTGCATTTTATTGCCAATGAGGATACTCGTTGAAAATTCAAACTCGTTCGTGGAGACTTCATTCAATCATTCAACTAGGTAATGTTTAGTGCCCAAATCTAAAGATCCAATGTCAATAGTTTTATGATAACGAAGTATATACAAAGAGAAAGATTCAAGACTAGTTCCCATAACATTTCAACTGCCTCATTTTTTCTTGGGTAGTTCACTAAAGCCATCGTAAAAGTTCCTAGCGTGGTTCCAAGGTGAACGTACGTGGTACGCGCGACCTTCCTGTGCATACTCTACCGGCTCGTATACTAACTTTTTCAATTCATCATCATATCTAACTTCATGGTAACCTACTAACGGGAAGTCTTTGCGTAACGGATGTCCATCAAAGCCGTAATCGGTCAGCAGTCTTCTCAGGTCCGGGTGATTAGTAAATATAACTCCGAACATGTCGTAACATTCTCTTTCAAAGAGATTACAAACTTTATAAAGAGGATACGCAGAATGTATAGGCGTTAATTCGTCAGTATAAGTTTTCACCCTTATTCGTTCGGCGAATCTTAAGCTTAAAAGATTGTAAACCACTTCAAACCTATATGGCCGACTGGGAACGTCCATAGCCGTCATTGAGCCGCAAACGTTGAAACATGCGTGTTGGTGATAACACAAAAAACTCATGACAGGAAATAGCCCCTCAGGCACAACCATCACTTCTAATTCATCGCAGTGCTGTATCTGAAGTTTTTGTACATATTTTGTGTTGCAGGCAGCAACGTACAAACCGAATTCGTACAATCTTTGTCGTCTCTGATTGTCATGTTGCATGATTTGGTAAGCCTCGGTAACTATGGGGTCCAGACAAAACGGACTCGTAAGTGATTTCTCTGGTTCTTTAGAGTCTTTCGCGTGAAATATGCCCGATAGATGCAGGCGCCGTCGTAATACAGATGCTAAGCCTTTTTTAATAACAGATGAAAATATAGTCATTTTCAGTATTTGTGTAGTCACAACGTGTATAATAAAAGTTATCCTTTGAAAGGAATTTATAGTATAATATAACAATGACTTACAAATCCCGTTTCCCTGTTGCCTGTTCATAAATGTCAAAAATTAAATTGTCATAGATGTTTTGACTAACTGTCAATTATTCGAAACATTTATAACTTGCAATGATATTAAATTATATTATAGTTATATTATACTTGTTGTTGTTATAGTTGTATTAATTTATATTATTTCAGTATGAGACCATTGTGTTCACAGACCACATAAATACTAGTAATAAGCTGGTTAGTTGGCGGGGTCCGCGTTACCTAGCTTATGACCGGACGGTCATATGAGTGTCAACAGCGCGTCAGTCATCGTTAAAATGTGATACATGATTATTTTGTGGAAAAATTAGAAATATGCCGAATTGTACCATTATATCATGTTGCGTAAGAAGCCAAATTTTAAAAAATACTCCGGGAGTGATTTCATTTCATCGGTAAGTACTGAAACTCTGTATTTTCTAATATTTTGAACAATGCAATACTATAATTTCGAAACAAAACTATTTTCTTGCAACCCGGTAATAACAATATACATTAGTGCTAGCATTAGTAATGCTAGCCATCGCCGCGCTCAAAAGAACAATTCGAATGACGCTCAATGAACTGCTTGCACTAGTGTCGTATTACACTTGGTACTGTGTCCGCGTGTTGTTATCAAATTATCGATACACAAAAACTCTGTATTTAGAAACCCGGTTTTGGTTCAGTTCATCATTTTTTTTATTATAATACGATATATTAATGGAAAAAAAGGAAATATAGATAGAAGAGATATAGTGTCGATAATTTTACAATGCACGTAAACTCGTGGAGTATCAAATGAAGACTTTATCAGATTGGAGATTTTCCTTCCCTTATCTACATGATCCCTATCTCCCTACTTGCTTATTATACGTCACCTTCGACCGCTTAAGTTCTTACTTTTATCACAGGCATTATTTACATTTGCAGTTCTTGTATTGATTTTTTTATTGTATTGAGTTTCCCGCCGGATTCTTTTTAAAGGAGAAATTGGCTGAAGCAACAGGCAATAAGAACTGGGTACCTACTAAATGCAGCACCATTTGCTTTAGGCATTTTATGACATCACATTAAATTATATACATCTGAATAACAACCGAAAAATTCATTAAGAAACAAATCATTTGGTTAATCTGATAATATATGACATGAAACTCAGAGTCGCCTTCACAAATTATAGACCACATCCAAATGTCAAAACATTTCTGAAGCATTGTCATTTATTTTTCGTCAAATTTTCATGAAACAAATGATCGCTTCTTTACCTTCGTAAATAAGTATCTTCATTTTCTTGACAAACTCGCCGACGTTATAGGTGTTATCATGTTCAGTCAGTTCAGAAAGAGGTAATTGTTGAACAAATATATCATGTTTCAGGGAGAATAAAGATTTTTATGATGACTGTGTTTTAATATTTCAACCCTTCCAGTGATCGGATTGACTTGAAATCTAGTAGGATAATGAAAGTACGATGACAGTATAAAAAATCATTAATACTGTGATTGTAGCATGTAGCTACGTAGCTACATGTGCGTATATGTATACTAAATTTGCTATAGGCATTTTATGACATCACATTATATATTAAGTATATACATCTGAATAACAACCGAAAAATTCATTAAGAAATAAATTTTTATATATTTTTTCGTTAAGAAATAAAAATTAAAACACGCCTGCGTAGCTAATATTAATATTTGCGTGTAGTAAAACCTTATGCATATTTGGTAACAAATATGTGCGTGCAAAAGTCAGCTGCGCTAGTTCTCAAAGAAATTGCTTTAAATGCCGTTTCCATATACTCCGTGGTTAACCCTAATTATATCAAGTATAAAGCAATGCCTAGTTCAATATTACGCTAGTTATGAAACATAATGTCGATATCAATTAAATGGTACATCCCTATCTGTAGATTGTCAACTTTTTGTTTCAAGAAGTTTGTGTTCATAGATGTAGGTCAATGTGTTCAAAGGATTCTTAGCTTTTATGTGACTAGTAATAATAAAACCTTATTAGATCCAAACAGGTTTCAATATTTTTTACCAATAGTTTTTTTATTATTGTCTATTTTCGTTTGATAATTTATAACCAATCAAAATTATGTTATGTTAGTAGTAATGTAAGATTACGTTTTCAAATGTGTGCGTATGGCGACACCGGTTTTGATACAAATGTTGCTTGATGCCATTTCCATTCTTTTCTTTCTTCCTATTGTGTTATTTGTATCCTGAGAACTGAAAATGTAATGAATTAAAAAGATACCAATTATATTATTTGTTGTTCGAATTCGAATAGAACGATAATAAGTAATTTCTGGTTTATTTTATAAACCTGAAATGGGGTATTTCATTATATTAGTACTGATTGCGTGCTGAATAGGGGATCTCTATTTTAGCATGAGTGCTCTTTATTTCGTATTCCATATAAGTATTGTCCAGTACTATCAATTACAGTATTATCTCAAAATTTTTGAATATAAACTGATATTGCCTACCAGCTTTAATGTGCGTCGAGTGTCTTCGCTCGACCGTGAATGGGTAAAAAGACTACAACCATCGAGTACTCTCACTTATCAGGTTCTCGTTTGTTTTGAAACATGGCGTCACTTGTTCTAATAATGATCCAAATTGCCTAATACGTTCTTGTAATAGAAAATGTACTCTCCTTTTGTTAGCCTAATGGATATTAGGCTGATTTTTTCGCTAGAGCGTTTTCAAATAGATGCAGTAGATAGAATAATTTTACAGTGTTTACTTAGTCTTTCAAACGCAAATGGAGAAGATCGCATAGCATAAATGGTGTGCAATCGCATAGCAATAAATTGTCTTTTAACGCAAGCTCATTCTATAGGTACCGAAAAAGTACGTTTATATGTATGTAGGGACAAGTAATAAAATACCTACTTTTATGTTCGTAGGTATGTTGTTCAATTAATTCGAGCGATAATGGATATAGGGTTTCCTATTGGTCATGCTGGTGGAACGTGAGCTCGCCATCGGAGCGAGGATTAGTTGCTGCAAAACAAGAAACATGAGCCATGGTCGGCAGCTGCTAGCAAGCCAAGGTCGACCGGACGCTCGTCCTTGGCAAGGGCAGAGGTGACTCACCGAGCGGCTGGTGGAGCGCAGCGTGCGCGTCGCAGTCCGCACAGATAGTAGAGCGGAGCATCCTCTCACGCTGCAAGCGCCGCAGAAGTTGCAGGTGCTGAGGCGTGAAGACCGTACCAGACTGCTCACCCACCAGCAGGACGTCGCCCGCCTCCCACCACGCCTGCTCCCGCAGCGTTCCATCGCGGTTGAACAACCCCATATCCTTGTATCCGTCGGGCGGGCTGAGAGCTCCTGGTTCCGATTCCTGGTATCTATCACACGCGCCGCATCCTGAGCAATCGTCATTTTCGCCTTCATCAGAATAACCACACTCATCTCGCACAACAATAATGTAATCAGCCTCAAAAAATTCATTTGCGCTTTCATCAAAGACAACTCTATGCTTTTTAGATTTGTTGCCTTTTTTGAGTGATGATTTCAAGTTTTCATGATCCTTGTTATGGCGCGAGTCGCGAGCGGCGCGGTCGCCGCGCATCGTCGCGTGGTTTCACGGCACGGGCTATCGCGTAAGTGCCGTATCGTTGCGAGCGACAACGCGAGTCAGAGGTAAGGCGGTGCGGTGTGGCGAGGCGACAACGATGGCGGCGGCGGGCGGCGCGGTGGCGGCGGGTAGTCAGTCGACTGCAGCGCCGCTCCGCGTCTATCGATCGCCTAAACAGCGGCGGCGGTGACGGCTGCGGCTCGTGAGCCTACCAGCGACGCTGTAATGACTTGACTGGTGTTAATAGAGAACATTTACCATCAGCGACTGACGCATGGCGTGGACTAAGAACTCGACATATGACTGTATCTAGGTAGCCAACTTTTTATTTTATAAATGAAGACGTGACTTACTATCCGAGTCAAATAATATTACTATAATATCACAGTTTTGTTTATTAGCAATAAGCTTAGATTTATTTTGTACCTATTTATTTATTTTAATAAATTATCAATTTAACACAGATTTTTAAATATACACATCTATTAATATTATTATATTATATAATAAAGCTCGATTATCTACATAAAGCCATATAAAGCTACAAGTTTAGATTTAGATTCACTGATAGAAATAGAACGCATACTTCCCGATATGGTGGAAAAAAGGTATTTATACCGTTGTACGCGGATAGGTTTCAAAGCAAAGAATCAAAAAAAAAAAGACCTGAATATGGAAAATATGAAAGAGTGATCGACGGCCTGCAAAAACTATTCTATATGGAGGGGATATTTGTGCACTTTTATAAGGTAAACCCTGGCGAATTTACACCGGATGTAAAAAATGTTCGAAATTCATATAAACAAGTTGGCCGCCATACAAACCTCAAGGTCTTCTATCACGGAAAGTATTAGATATAGGTAGGAGTTCCTGGTAGGAATGTCATAGAGGGTAATAGTGGTCAAACACCTGTGTCAAAAAAATTTGAGATCGCGAATTCGAAATGGCGGCCGAAGAAAAACTTGCTTCAATCCGGCTGAAAATTGGCATACGAGGTTGTTTAGGTGTCCTTAATCATAGTTTGGGGTGGGGTCAAAAGTTTATTTTCGTCATTTTTTAATATGGCTGCCATACAAGCGTTTTTTTCGTTGAAAATTGCTTGAGCTAAGCTAAGCTAGAGACTTGCTCTGATTCTCTTGTCTCTAGAAGTACCGAATAATAATTTGTGGTCAAAATTGATTTTTCGAATCCATTTTCAAACATGGCCGTCATACAAGCGTTTATAAAAACTTGCTCTAATTCAACTGAAAATCGGCATGTGAAGGTCTCTACAGGATGTAACCGAAGGGTGCAGTGTAAATCCAAGAACGTAGAGAGTTACTTTCAAATAGTAAATTGGCACTGATATTTTCGTTGAATATTTTGTCTAATTAAATTAATTTCATTTCGAAAAATTACGATAATTCGTCGTCATCGATATTAAAATTGAGCTCGAACATCCCTAATCTCATACAAGCACTTGCTTTGAAGTTGTCGTAAATACGTGATGTAATAGATTATATTATTTATTTACTTACAAAACGTGTACTTCTGAGTACATGTCACAAATATTATAGCGCATTTTACGGTTGAAAACACTGAAAGAACAGATTTTTATCCGATTTCATACAATCACTGTAAAAAGCAGCCCGGATACATTTGATGTTTAACAGCATGAACTGTGAAAGGTGCTAGGAATGATTTTGGATTGTTATTTGCATAGCACTAGTTATTATTTTACTTTATTCGTAGGTACTTAAAAATTAGTAGAATTATAAGATTCAGTGCTAAAATTCATTCTTTTAAATTTACAGACATTTGGTTTGTTTATTTTGCAATAATGTATTTTTGTATGTATTTTTGCAATAATTTTAATATCCCATTGATTATGGTTTTGTAACAAAAAAGTTTGTATTTACACTTTTTTGTTTGAAAACAAATCTTAATCATAACTTCACTGTCTCAAAAAAGAGTATCATCGGCCTAACTCAATAATGTCTCAATGAATGATTTTATGATTTTCTTAGTTTATAACAACCTTAGAGAATGGAAAATAACAACGCTGCTATTATTAGATACCTACATACTTTATAGGGGTATGTATACTCTGATTGCGTGGTCGGTTGGTAGTGGGAACTGATATAACCTTCAATATGTATACTTTGATCACGATATCAGTTTCACCTGCTTAATTGCCGTACGATTTGTCGCAACCAATCGCGTGATTCTATTCAACTGAAAAATATTTTAAGTGGAGTCCCAACAAATCACATTATTTTTCAATAAGTTACCATTTCTTTGCAATGGAATAATTTACAAAAAAATGAAACTGTCAAAAATATTGTGATCTGTTGGGAAATTATTTGAAATATTTTTTCAGATCAATCGAATCGCGCGATCGGTTGCGATAAATCGTACAGCGATTGGGCAGGTGCAACTGATATCGTGATCAAAGTGTACAAATTGAAGGTTATTTAGGTTACAAGGTGGGTTTTCCCTACCAACCGATCACACGATCAGATTCAGATCGATCAGATCAGATTGATAATGTCGCTCCTCACTAAAATACCTTTGTAGTATGTCAACAGTTAACATTTCCATAAACAAAATAAAGATTCACAAAGACAAAAATAAAAATTCACAGTAAACACAAAAGTAATACTTTATGAAAGACATGCACCTAACATAGGCTATTTTATTTGTTTTGTATGCATATGGTTTGCAATCCCAAGAGTTGCAGACGTTCGGCGAGTGTTGGTCCGCGGATTATTTTCGAAATGATCTCCTCTTCAGCTTCAGGTCTACCGTCGATAAATCTCTCACGGGCTTAGTCTAAACTTCCATCTGCTGCTCCGACGCACAGCATCATTTCATAATATTCTGAATTACTTAGAAATGCCATTACTATTGTTATTGTTGAGGTTCTATACCCATAGATCATAAATTTATACTGGCCGCTTAGTTTTGTTTATAGCTGTACAATGACAAGCATTGTTTTTCTTTGTTGTTTCTCCATCGTCTAAATATGTGGTTGTTCAATTTCTGTTCTGGTGAATGTATATTATTATTATAACCACTTTAAAACTCAAACTGGCGAAATCGCCATTTTTATTGTATAATTTTTATAATAGTACTAAACTACCGTACATAGTTATTTTTACTTGACATTGGCAAAATCATTGATTATTTCGATGGGGCCATAACATTTAAAAGAAGAAGAAGATTATAACTGATATCTATCGTCTTCTTCGCCATTCCAAACATGGTAGCAGAGCTTTTGAACAAGAAATGAAAATCCAGTAAGTAAAATGAGTAATAATATCGTAATACCAATTTACGGATTATGCAAATTGGAAAATTCGACTATTGAAATTTCTTCAATTTAAGAAAAATCCAATTTTCTTCAATTTAAAAAAGTAGTTATTAGAATAAAAACGGATAGAGATGACGCTACTCAGCTTCCACACATGTATTGTGAACAATTCGACGATTAGTCAAGATGCTCCAATTAAGGCAGGACATATAAATTGGCTTTTAGACAGTGGATGTACAGACCATATAATAAATACTGACGAATATTTCGACAAATATGTAACATTAAAAGAAGCAATAAACGTAAGGGTTGGAGATGAAAGAGTATTGAAAGTGACAAAGGTTGGAAGCATTACTTACAACTTACTTTCCTATTTATAGGAACAAAAACAAAGTGATAATAGACAAAGTATTTTATGTAAAAGAGATGAAAACTAACTTATTAAGTTACTCAAAAATGACGGATAATCATAAAATAGTTTCGACAGGACATTTATCGAAAATATATAACATGAATAGAGAATTGATAGCAATTGCGAAGAAGGATGATAGACTTTACAAAGTAATCAGTTTTATCTGTAACGAAATAGGCGCAAATGCAGCAAACTGTAGTATGACATTGAAAGAAAAGTTTTACCGAACATTTGGTCATATAAACTTCCATTATCTTGACATAATGTGTAAAAACCAAATATTAGAGGGATTACCTAAACAAATAGAAACGGATTATATGAAGTGTGCTATTGGCGTCGAAAACAAGATGCACAATTTGCCATTTAACAACAACGGGACGAAAGCAGAATATATGTTAGATATTGTACACACGGAGGTTAACGGACCACATAGAACTACAGGATATCAAGGAAAAATATTTTTTGACATTTATAGATGATTATAGCAAGTTAGCGAGAGTATATTGTATTCAATCCAAGATTTATGAATGCTTCAAAGTATACGTCAATCAAATGCACAATATTACAGGGAAAATGATCAAAGAAATAAGATGTGACAACGGAAAGGAGTACATAAATAGTAGAATATTTCATTTCGCAAGAGAAAAAGGAATAATTATCAAACATTGCTCAGCATATGTTCGTGAATGAAATGGTACAGCGGAAAGATATAATAGATCGATAATGGATATGGCACGATGTCTTTTAGCTGAAGCAAAGGTTGACAGACGTTACTGGCCAGAAGCTGTCAAATTTAAAAAATCATATAATGACAAATATCCAAGAAAGAAAAACACCATTTGAAATAGCTTTTCATGAGAAACCAACTGCAAAATACTTGAGAATGTACGGTAGTAAAGTCTATGTAAGAGTACCTAAAGAAAGACGAACGTCAAATTGGGACAAAAAGGCAGTAATGAGCATTTTACTAGGATATACAGATGTTAGGTACAAAGTATTGATCCATAATAGAGTAGTCGTTGCAAGACACGTGGATATAATTGAGGAAGATATTAAGCTTATTGCTTTTGATGATAATGAAGAGGAAAATAAAAAAGATGAAGAAAAATGGGAAGATACACTAGATGAAATTGAAACAGAAGTCTCGATACCTAATAATAGTGGTAATGAAGTGATAATGAATAATGAGAAGAGAACTTCTAAGAGACAAATTAAAGCGCCACATCGATTTGATGAAGAATTTGGCTACTTCTGTATAACCGTTAATTATTGTGACGCGTTGGTGCCAGATACTTTAGGAGGCGACTACGTGGGACGAGACTGAACAATGGAAAGAGGCTATGGACCGTGAGATGAACAGCCTAGTGAAAAATAATACTTGGACTCTAGTAAATGAACCACGGGAAAAAGAGGTACTAGATGTGAAAAGGGTGTACAAGAAGAAATCGGCTGATCTTTATATAGCCAGGTTAGTGGTTAGAGGTTATCAACAAACTACCAATGTTGATGATACGTGTTCACCTGTTGCTAGGATGCAAACTTTGAAACTACTTTTATCGTACTGTTGCCAATTTAACTTACATGTGCAT
>NW_020653200.1:13885479-13892374 GCF_003589595.1 Hyposmocoma kahamanoa | reverse complement strand
AGTGAGTTGGAACGTGTAGCTTTATACGAGTAACTATATATAAAAAATTATTTATTTATTTATTACCTGTGGTATTACTGTCAAAATCAGAATCCCACGCAGTATCACATACAATAAATAGGTCGGTATCAAAATGACTATCACATCTTAAAATATAACATGTCTATCCGTACTCAGAACAATAAAATAGGTACAGTTGTTATTAAAATGTTAAAGTTTCGATTAATTATCTTTAAAATTGCCTCTTTTTTTATATTACCAAATTTAATTGCTTAGAGCATGATGATGATGATGATAGAGCAAGCTTAGAGCACGGAAGGCGCTATTAGCGTTATTTCTCGAACAAAAATTTTAGCCACTATTTGAGGGGCGAGGGGGCAGTACTACAAGCAAACAGGTGCACCAAATGCAAAATTGAATTGAGTTACTATGGTCTCATACAAACAAAAGTCTACAAAACTAGTCTAAGTCACTAGCTTATTTTTACAAATACACAGATAGAACAGTGGTATTGATTTACTAGTATTTGCCAGTGGAGATTGCCCATTGACTTAAGTCAATGGGCAACTTACCAATAAATGAATGACAATAAATAAAATTCAAAGTCTGATCCAAAAACTTCGAAAAAATGTCCGGAGTTTTTCCGGGCTTTTCGCAGTCAGTGTTGAACCCAATGACAATCATGACCGGAGTTAACCTATACAAACGTAGTGACATGTATTGAAATATAAAAAAAACTAAAACATTTAATTTAAATTGTAAAGTCATTGCAGTATTTGATTAATTTTGTTTGCCACAATTTAAAGGCCCAAAAATTATCCATATTCAGCTTCTACTGGAAATAACAAAATGCACACTATTTACCTTCTAGTGAAAACTACTTGCACACAACATTGATGGAGTAGTGTTAATGTCAATATTAATTAATTTTATAGTATTACGTCGAATTTTATACGAATTCATTTCAAGTAATAAGAGTTTTGCAGATATATTACGTTATATTTATATTTATTATAATACATACAAATATTATGAATGAGAAAATAGCTATGTCTCTCTGTTGGTAGTTCTGACGTGCTGTAAGAAATGTATCGATGTTTCAAATTTCTAGATTCTAACTAAACGTAAACTCAAAGTTTTATAATCTTGAAAACCAATTTATAACAAAACCGTTATGCTTTCAGGGGATTTTGATTGCTTATTACAAAACAAACCAACTTAATCTTTAGTTAGTTTGTTTTGTAATATTCCTAAAATAATCTAAAAAAATACATTTGGGATTACAAAAATTCGAGCAAACATTATTTCGGGCAAATGTATTTTCGGACTTCTGATTGATAACTTCAAACTGTAAAACGAATGCAACAATATTTTGTTAGTTATTTACTACTAACATTTAATAAAAAGTCATTTATAAATAAGATTAACATTAAATCAACTCTAGTTTCTTTGTTCTAAATCTAAATATTTCAATCACATGTGGGTCGAAAATTGAAATTGACGGAACAGGATGAGGACAGTTAGCTATTTGGCTATTTTGATAGCTTTTGTAATTTATGTGTATTGTTTGTAAGTAAGTACGATCAAGAGCACATCAAGCTTAACACTTAAGGCTTAAATCCAGGCTCTATGCCGCTTACGATAAGAACGGTCCAAAGTACAAAGTGTCAAGCTTGACGTGCTCTTGACTGTACTCGTATATATACTTTTTATTTTTCTTTTTTCTTACAGTACGGCATGATTTATAATGATTTATATTAAAACAATTACATATTATTTTCATTATTTATAATTTATTACATTATTATTTAATATAATGCGACGTAGAAATCAATTTGAATAAACTTCGTTACATAATCTATCGATAAAAATCGGAGCTAAAAAGCACGTTCGCTTCTCTACAACGAAAATACAGCGTTCATGATGAATTGCATTTATTGTCTGTTATTGCCTGTCAGTAAGTAAGAAACTTCATAGGCATGCTTATGTCAACTATTCGAATGTTTTCAAATATTTTCTACGTAATCAATACATTTAATCAATGTGATCATTGCATTGACTTACAATTATATGGACGTCGGGTCCGCGCTAAAAAGTGTCCGCACTTGTAAGGCGCTAAAATCGTATACAGAGCGCGACACTCCGCTTTAGTCTTCATTTGTTCTACTGACAGCGCGATACTGCGATGACATTACAATTTAAATTTCGAATAGGTTGACTTGGGACATTTTTTTCGTGGTTTTTGTATTAGACCCGTCGTCCATTTATTTGTAAGTCAATGGATCATTGTGATAAAATGTGTTAAAATAGAAAACTGACGTGACATGAATGTGTGTTTTATCTGTGTATTTGTAAAAATAAGCTAGTGTTGTAGATTTTTGTTTGTGTGAGACCATAGTGACACAATTCAATTTTGCATTTGAGTGCACCTGTTTACTTGTGGTACTACCCCCCCCCCCCCCCCCCCCCCCCCAAAAAAGTGGCAGAAACTTTTGCTCGAGAAATAACGCAAACAGCGCCTCCGGTCCTATATGCTCTAAGTTTAATTTTATATGAACTAAATGCATTTTGGATTTAATAAACATTATTTTTTCAAACATGCTCGGTAAAGTTTGCATTACTTTCAAAAAACGAACACGGAAAGTTTGTCATTTATGGGTCGTGCGACTTCTTTCCGGCCAAGGCCAGCAAAGTATGAAGATACATTAATGTCCACTTCTCTAAACTTTTAAATCTATCTAAGGGTCGTATTCCAGAACTCTACTCAATGCTCAAGTCAGGACTTGAGTATGATTTCTAGTACTTTATCATAATCAAGTCCTGAGTTGAGCATTGAGTAGAGTTCTGGAATACGACCTTATCTATTTATGAGCTACGTAAACAGGCAAATGAAAAATTCATACAGCCAATTGACCAGTATTCGTGATTGCGATAATTAAAAATACCTACTGTTACTGCTTACCTACTTTAAAAAAAAAAGATTCCATCCTGTAACATATTGTCGGAGTAGCGTGCGTCAAAGTTCAATTTTAGAGCATAGATTTAGTATATAGGTACCCATAGATTGGCAATGCAAGTGAAAGAGCGTTAGTTTACACGTATGTTAGAGCGAGATGGGTAGACGAGACTACTTCATTATACGCTATGAGCCTGTATGAACCTAGGGTCAGCTGACAACGAAACAAATTTATGTTTTAAAAATAATTGGTTTCAAAATGTGAAATAATGTTAAACGGACGTTTATTAGTCACGGTAACGTGTTCAGTACCCGGATGTAACTCATCTAAAAGGAAAACTCGCAGAATTGTACATTTCACTTGTAAGTACTATTTAATTTTTTAGCTGTCTAAAAGCACTACCACAAAAGTTTTTTACATAAATATATCCGTAAAATTACACCATTCAAGTGCATTAATAACCCAAATGTATACGAATTCAATTAAAAAATATATCAAATACGTGAATTTCTGAAATTCATAACCCCACTTTCATAGAGATTGACGCAATCGGTAATATGTTATCGAGATGGCATTAACTGAAAAAAAAACAAAGGCACGTCGTGGCTTACATACAGCCGAAATCATCTTCATACTTAATATTATTTAATCAGAAATTTCTGATTTTAGTACTTTATATTTAATTAATATTGCATTAGTGCATTATTTTTTGTACATTAAAACGAAAATTTCTTTTAATAGCGTAGTTGAGGCACCCATTCTTTTTATGTTTATTATTGTTGTTGATTCAGATTTCCTCAAAACATTGAAGTACGACAGAAATGGCTTATAATGCTAAAAAAAAGTTTTCAAAAATATGCAGCAAACACTTTGAGGAAAAATGCTTTTCCTTTAGAGGCAAGCTAAGATAAAGCTACGTTCTGGTTCTGTACCCACATTATTCATGCCGGTATGTCTTACAATTGATGGATTTTTGTGTAGTACTACTCTCGTCAACAACAAATCAGCGAAATCGCTTCGAGGGCCGCAATTGGAGTTGTCCTCATGCAGCCAATCGTCGCCATGCAGGCTAGTCTTTGGAATTTATCCAACTTGTCGGTTGCGGTCGTCAGCTTGGTTCGTGGCCACCATGCTATCGCGCCGTAACTGATTATGGGTCTTTTCACCGTTTTGTAGAGCCTTAGTGTTATTTTGGGTGAAAGTCTCCATTGTTTGCCTACCATCCTATGGCACTGCCAGAAGGTGATAGTAGCTTTCTTAATTTTGTATTGAATCACTAATTAATTAGACTGTTGCTGGCTATGAGCAAAGTAAGATCATGAAAACTTATGAGACTTTCATGCACTGGAGAATCACATCATGAGAATTTCAGCAGGCTGCTAAAGACTACTAATATGTGCCTGGAAAAATAACAACATATTCTTTTAGCAAATTGTCCTTACATGACAAATATTATTTTATGTTTTTTACTTTTTTATTATGCATCTTCCTCTCTTTGGTCTTTTAGTGTTTCCTCACATTGTTTGAGAATAGCACTATATAAGCCTCGGCGGGAGCGGGGATTGCTTGACTCGTATTAACACAACTCATGCTCGTCCGGCAATCCCTTACTTCCCGGCCTCTACAGTAATGTACTATGTATTGCTAAAGTAAAACTTATGAGCAACTTGTCTGTATTTTCTTTTAAGTCTATCGCCAACATACATGTCAAATGCTAAAATATTTTTCTCAAGGTTCAAAAATAGTTTAATGATCCGTAAATGTCTCTATTTTATCATTTTAATAAATATATATTTTATAGATATTGATTTTGCAAACGTTACATAGTTTAAATTCAGTCACCAAATTTTACATGACATGGTGTTCGAATGATTTGTTGGCTATCAAATAATTATCAAGAAGCGAATGAAGATAGCGTGAAAGAAATGAGCAACACTAATTTAACCCTAACAAATAAATGAGGCATAAAACATACTTGGACTCTTAGAGGATGGGAAAAAAAAATAAAAGAAAGGAGCTGCCCTAAATAAGGAATGAACGTGCATACTTAAACAAAAATTGAACGAATAAATGGCGGATTTCTTTAGTGTCGTACCTTAATCTATCGATAAGCCATTATAGACATGCAAACATTTAATTAAATTAGATCAATATTCCATTTGGGAATATTTTAGGTTATATGGGAATATCCGGGAATGTCACACGAAAATTTTGAATTTATTGTTTTGCGTATACAATTACTCGAATATTACGAAAAGTGAATTTGCGCAGAAATAATGTAATTCGAGAATATATAAAAAAAGAGAAAACTTTGGAATATAAATTTGAAATATAGATCTCCTTTACATTTCCAACCTCAAGATTCATATTTTCATAGAGAAATTTTTAACTGTTTCCAAATAGTGTAAGCTTTTTGTATTTATGCATTGGTATAGAATTAATATCAGTGACTGATTTAAGGGAATACTTAACGCTTCCATTTAATTTTGAAAATAGATGAAAGTAGCAATATTATCAATAATAAAATTATTATCATACGCTTCTTTGCTTAAAACATGGTATTACAGGAGTTGTAACAAGAGACAGTGTTAGTATAAGCATGTTTCGCGTATATCAAATAGTACGCAAATGTCTGATTATACAATGTCAATTGACTACTATTGGCCGAGCCCTTTGATTTGTGCAGAAAAATCCACACTTCTCCGAAGTGAGACAAGTGGTCACGAGCGATTGCAAGTTGTAACAAGCCACGTCAAACGAGCTCCATACACGTTAGCTCTCGATCAGCTAGGCGAGTGACACCGAACGATGGCAAGGCAAATAGACTGTCTATGCGTTGGTACTGGCCTTCACTCGGCAACGTTGGACCAACATGGTCATTGTATTGCTGGTTTTATAAAATAAGAATTTTTAGTAGTTACAGTTGTCAGTGGGAAAAAAATCGGAAAATGAGTGGATAATTTTGTTTTCAGAAACTGAGAATATCAAGTAAATGAGCCTTGTTTATTGCTTATTCTCTAAATTAAATATAAAATTATTTACCAATAAACCTGATAATGGAATTATATTATCTTGTAATCTAGTTACATTCAAAATTATGTTAAAATTTGACTCTTCATAATGAAGCGAATAAATGAAGATGGTCTTTGATTCAATGTTTATAGTCGGCACTCCTATGATTTCCAACCATTCTTTTTCTTTTTGATTTGTAGATAAACTTGAAATATTAAAAATAATAAAAATAAAATAATAAATAAAAAGCTCGTAGTGAATTATTTTAATAACAGAATATCGATAGTATGTACACTTCCAAGAACAACACTATCTCAAAATAATCGTTTACAACAATCATCAAAATATACTAACAAATAGGCAATCTGAAGAAACCAACGTAAAATGTGGCAAGATTTATGAATAAACTACTTAAATATGTGTAATTACATGAGGTATTTTGGCTTTTGTGCGATTTATAGACAGAAAAATAACACGTGCCTGTACAATGTTACATTGGGTCGATTTTAGCTTTTTCTAATGCTACATCCCGTAATGCTGCAGCGACGAATTTTTATTAATACTTAATTGTTCTCACTGTCAATATTTTTGTCTATTTTATTACGATACATGCTAATAATTCAATAAAACACTTGGAAAAACATTTGTTTTGACATGTCATGTACTTCCCTTTGACAACCGTATCATGTACCTCATGTACTGCGAAATGGACACGGTTGGCATTTAAGATGTCGTTACGTATTTTCGATTCCCGTGTTTGACACAGACCAATGTAATGCTATCTCTTTTGGCTTAAGACGGCACGCAATATTTAAACAAAGACAATAACATGTTTATGATTTGAACATCGAAATGCATCATGTACATATGACGTCTGATTTATATATGTCAACATAACATGTCCTTTAGTTTACATAGTCATAGTC
>NW_020653200.1:13826161-13885469 GCF_003589595.1 Hyposmocoma kahamanoa | reverse complement strand
GTAATCTTGAAGATAATTTTTTTTTAAAGTTTAAAAATGTGTGTTGACATTTGTAATAATATTCGAGATTAAATTATTAGACTTGCGTTTGTTAAAGCATACTTTGGTTACAGTAAACTAAAGAAACAAAAAAAACAGCTTCAATATACAAGCCAAGCATATCGATAATGACTTATCGATAGATTATGGTACAACACTAAAGACATCCGCCATTTGTAACTTTCAAATTTTGGTTATATGCACGTTGATTCTGTAGTTAGGGCAGCTCCTTTCTTTTATTTTTTTCCATCTAAGGTAGACACCATGGATTTAACTCGTGAAAATTTTCGTAGTGTGATTTTCAACGACTTTAAGTGTAATTCAACAGCTCAGCGGAGCTTCGCTCGCCTTCAAACTGCTTTTGGCGATGAAACACCATGCAAGACGACTATTTTGACTATTTTTGGCTGGTTTGCAGAATCCAAACGCGGCCGTGTGAATATCAATGACGAATTTCGTGATGATCGCCGGTCCACTGCTGTGAACAACAAAAACATCGATGCTGTGCGCCGTATGATCAAAACTGACAGGCATGTGATATACCATGAGATTCGGATATCTTTAGGCATAGGCCTGAGTCAAATACAATCAACACTACACAAACATTTAGGTGTGAAAAAGCTGTGCTATCGGGGGATCCCACACAATTTGGCTGAGGTTCAAAAAACGGATCGCGTCTCTTGGTACAATGGCATGCTTACTAGATTCAACGAAGGGGTGTCCAAATTTAGTGTGGGACGTAGTAATATAGTAACATGGATTTATAACCCATATCCCAAAACAAAGCAGCAATCGAGTGTAGGGGTCTTTCGAGATGAGCCTAATGATTGCTTCTTTTTTTAATAAAACTGGACACGTGGATACTGTTGCTTTGGAAAATCGTTGACCGTGAATAGTGATTGGTACACGACCATTTGTTTGCCGGAAGTTAACAAGACAAACTCCATAAAAATAACTTGTAAACGGCGTATCATCTTGCACCATGATAATGCCAGTTCTCACACGGCCAGACAAACAAATGAATTTTCGAAGGTGAACAACGTTGACTTTATGAGCCATCCCGTGTACAGTCCCGACCCGGCACTTTGTGACCGTTATTTATTTCCAAAAATTAAGAACCAGTTACGCAGGCAACAATTTTCATCACCTGAAGAGGCTGTCGAAGGGTATGAAAAATATGTTTCAGAGGCATAAATGTTTTAAAATTAGTTCATTCGTATGAAAAAGTGCATTAACGCTAACGGAGAATATTTTGAGAAAGAATAAATTCATTTACAATAAATTCATTTGGGACCATTTATACGGATACTTGTGCGCTTCACGTATAAACGATAGTGATGAAATTAACGTAAAGTAAACTTTTAAATACTCGCGATGACTTATAATGCCATGTATTGACACAAAGGTGCAAAAATGCATGAAATGTTTGTGCTCAAATAATAAGTAATAATAATATTATATATATTGTATAAATATATATGTTAATAGATAAGTATTGCGTATTTTTTTCCATCCTCTAGGGTAAATATATACTATAACCCTTAGACTGTCCTCTAAGCTAAAATTTTACTGAAATTATTTAACTAACTCATAGATGTAGTAGGTATCTAAATCTATGATCTAACTAAACTCTCAGAAGTAATATTTACGTAAAAATAATTGAATACCAATTCAATAAAAATTTAAAAAGTAATATTTACGATTTTCCAATTCGGAGCCATTAAAATTAAAAACAAAAATGACGTTTAAGTCTTGAGTATTTTTGACATGGCGTATGTTTGAAGAAAGAAATTGTAAATGAATTATTAGATCCCATTTAGCCTTTACTTTTTTATTAAACGTTTAATTTACTTTTGTAATACGTTTAAAAAATAATTGTTCTAATATGATGAACCGACATGCTTAGTGAGTCTCGGTAAGTACCTAGATAGCCGTTGTTTATAAATGAGTCAGATGGCAGATGGTTGTATTTTGCTGCACGCACCTTTACCGTGTGTATTAATGAACATGAAAAGGAAAGTGTGCCTTAAAATTTTAATTAGCTTTTACATTTCCAGCCCATCGCCAATATTAATATTTGCAATTATGCCTATTCAAAATGTGTTTTTTGTGTACTAAAGTCACATTTCTTATAACTTATTAATGACTGCTGTTATCGATCATAAGACAAGGTTAGACGATGTGCAATTCAACATAATACAATTAATACTAGAACCTGTGTGTTTAAATGTAAGAATTTATGTTAGTAGTCTATGATAGAGTTCCTCCGGTTCTAGAACCCATTACAAGACTCGTTTGGTTGCACGAGGCTTTAGCTAAAGAAGAGGCATTGATTAAGACGAGACGTTTGCTCCTGTTGTGAGACAGCTCGTTAAGAATGCTCATAACTTTGGCGGTCAACCTAAGTCTAAAAATAGATCATCTGGATGTTAAAACCGTGTTCTTAAATGGTGACCTAAATGAGAATGTTCACATGCAGCAGCCATCGCTGTTTACAGCAAAAGGAAAGGAAGATCTTGTGTGCTTGTTAAAGAAATGTCTTTACAGACTGAAGCAAGCGTCACGTTCCTGGAAACTTAAATTGCATACTGAGCTAGAGAGCTTCAAGTTCAAGCTCTGTAAACATGAATCCTGTGTATACATGAGGTCTACGGAAAGGACTTAATAATATTAGCCATTTATGTAGATTCTCATTTTCTACAACAATGAGAGGGAGATGCATAATGTTAAGGAAGAATTAAAAACAAAATTTGAAATGAAGGATCTTGGAAAAGCTGAACTATTTCTTGGGATACAGATTCAACAAGAAAAGGTTGCATTAAAATCAAGCAAGAGGGTTACATTGAAAAGCTTCTTCACAGATTCAAGATGGAAAACTGCATGGCAGTTAGTACACCAGCAGCTCCTGGACAACAATTTGAAAAAGGGAAAGAGGCTCCCTGATGTATATAGCTGTTTGTACAAGGCCAGATATAGCACATTCAGTAAACTTCATGAGTCAGTTCTGCAATTGTTATGATGAAGTGCACTGGATCACAGCTAAAAGGATCTTGAGATACTTAAAGGGTACCACATGGGACTTGTATACTCTAAAGACGTGTTTTGTAGAAATATTCAAGGTTTTGCAGATGCTGATTACGCTAGAAATATAATAGACAGGAGGTCATACTCCAGCAACATGTTTAAGATGGCAAATGGAGCCGTCTCTTGGCAGAGCACCAAGCAAAAGAAAAGATGTACAGCCTTATTGACAGCTGAAGCTGAGTGCATCAGCTTATTGGAAGCTACAAAAGAAGCCATATTTCTACAGAGATTTCTGAATGAAATCATGGGCAAGGAGGAGTTACCTATCACGGTACATATGGATAGTCAATCTGCTATGGCAATAGCCCTAAATCCGGTGCAACATCAGCAGACAAAACATGTTGATGTTCACCATCATTTTATTAGAGAAGCATTAGAAAGGGATACTGCCTCCATGGCCGAACAGTTACCATGCCGAACTGCCACGCAGAGGTCTCAGGTTCGATTCCCGGGCCGGGAGAAATATTTGTATGGCCTACATTTATTTCTCCCGTGAGTTTGGGTGTAATTTGTGGTTGTCTATGTGTGTGTCCATGGCACCCGCGACACAGGGTTTCCCTAGTGCGGGGCTATGTTGAGTGTGTGCGTTATTATTATTATTATTATACTATAAAGCTCAAGTACTTAGAAACCAAGTGCATGGTTGCTGATGCTTTAACGAGAGCAGTGTAAAAGGGCAAGTATGAGTATTGCCGTAAAGAAATGGGTGTGTACTGAGTTTTCATGACTGACAAGGTTTTTTGATAGTATAAGGAAAGCCAGATGTAAATAATTGAGGAGGAGCTCTATCTTTACTTTGAACTTTGTAGTACGACCCTGTCGTACTAAGTTGCGCATAAAAAATTAACACAAAATATCCTCGCATCATATTTTTTTCGATTGCCCACATTTCTATATTCAAACGTTAATTGTACTGGCAATGCTTGCACCTACTGTAGCGCCATGTTTTTAACAAATTGTTGAATCATTATTGTTATATTCTGCATTTATTTATTTTTAAGTATTTACAATAAATTGAACATTAGACTTTATATCCAATGAGTAGGTACTTGTACACATTTATGAGTGTATAAATAAATAATCAAAAGTTAAAGTTTTAAAATATATAGAGATCATAAAACATTTGTTAATATTCTTTATTAATATTTACAACACTTTTAGTTTGACAGAATCAAATTTAATTCTAATCAACCAGAATCTCACCAGATTGTTTCTTTAATTACTCTTGCTGGGGAATGGACTCAAATCCTCTACTACAATTCACACTCAAATACTGAGCCACTTAAATTGCCAAAACAGATGAAATATATCATAGAAAAATATTATCATTTAATAGGTTTAATTTTGTGTACCTAATATAAGTAGTTTTGATAGCGACAGTTTCACTATCTTGGAATTGATAATGATGTTAGATGTTCATAATAAACATGGCTTATTTTACTATATGAATAATAAAGTATCTTGAAAGATTTAATATTTAGTGTGCCATTTGCAGGTAATGGGTGTATGCTGGTGTAAGGACAAGGCTCCAGAGCAGGAGGTGTACGCGCGGTCGGCGCTGCACGGGCACGCAGTGGTGCTTAGCACCACCGAGGCCCGTGCCCCAGCACCCACTCGCGTCTCCTGCAGGAAGGTTGACCAGCTTGTCATGGAAATGCTCACACTTATTGCTTCGTTTGTTGATAAGTAAGTATCAAACATTAAAACCCTATGAATGGCTTCCACTGGAAAAGCTTTGAAGAAAAAAGGGTCTGGCTACCAAGAAATAGAATGTCTAATTTCAAGGTCCATTATTATCATATGTCAGGAAGACCTATTTTATAAAACAAATGTACAATTTTATTAAATATGACATGTACAATTTGATTTTTATTTGTTTATATATGACTGTGTATTGGTTGGTTATTTTTTTGATAATGTACTCATAGACATATTAGAAGAGAAATGTTAAAACTGATGAATTATAATAACAATGTTCGTGTGAACTTCTGGCCACATATACCAGAACATTTAATCAAAATCAATCTATGTTTGAAGTTTTTTTTTTTCAATTTATTTAAATTTAGGTACCTACCAGAACATTGTGGCTATTGGTTCATGTAAACATTGTTATCATAATTCAACCTTTTTTAATCGTGCATGAGTGTATGTGGATTAACTTCACTTTACAGTCAGAATCCATTTCAACATTATGCACCTATAGTTGAAAATACATTTCAAGATGGCTACACTAGAAACCCGAAGAAAAGTGATTAATCTGACCTGGCATTATTGATTGCCCTGGTCTGCTCTCTAAAATAGAATTGCTTATCCCGCGACAATTGCCGAGGTCTGGTAGACATAGGCTCTGCCATAGGCCAAGATGTTACACAAATTTGAGGCTACATTGTTTCTTATCACGAGCAACAACACTATATAAGGAGTATCAGAATGAAATTGATCAAAATTTTACTTCCGTTTCTATGATAAAAAAAGTGATGTGAGAAGTTTATAGTTAAGTTTCTAATGATTGTACTTTTGTATCATCGTGACCAAATATTATTGTATTTCGTTTAGTGCATGCTGTGTCCTCCTTTAAGTAATGGGACACAGTTTAAAACCATAGTGTCTACTCTGTATACCTTCATACTTATAGTGTGCTCATTGTCGTGAGAGCCTGATTAAAAAATAAAATAGCATACACCCAATTAATTCGAAGCGATTGATCCACAATGAGTGGTGAACATTACCAGTTGAAAATTAGCGTTTAGTGCATTTTATAGAATTATTTATTAAAGTCACTAATAAATTGAAACAAAACATGGTATATGAACCATCTTCTTTTATTAAAAAATAGTATGGTGTGCACCTGACGTAAGATATTCATCATGGGATGTGTTTGAAGTTTAACATGGGATATTGTGCAATACCAGTTTGTTTTATGGTTTCTTTTGTGCACCTTTTGAAATACTGCAAAAACATTCTACTATTTTCTACTAGATATGGCCTGTTTCTTCTTTCTACTCACATGACCTATTACGCTGAGCGCGTGCTATATTTACATAATGCATTCATGCATGCTGAATATAGTCACAGTATGGATCTGGAACACATCCATATTTATTTTAATTGGAAACGAAACTGTTTTTTCCCATCTAAATCGCCCATAATTGCTTTTCAAACAATTGTTTTTTTTTTGTCACGGCTGATGTAAACAGCCTGAAAGATTTTCTTTAAAAAAAAAAAGGTTTAGATTCGAAAAAATAGTCTCATTGCCAATGTGGAGCAATCGCGAAAACCTAAGAACTCGATATATCCATATTGCAATATATCCATATTCCCAATATATTGGGACAAACCTAGCTCCATAGTACTACATATTTTTGTATTTTTCCTTTTTTTTTCATTGTTCAAATTTAACAATTGTGATATGTACTAAAAATAATGAGTATCAAATGTAAAATATCGTTTCACAACTGTCCATTCCCTGATTTAATCAAATTAAAATTAATGTTCTAATGACTATTTTATGTAAGTTTTTCAATTATTTAAGTCTGGCTTTATTTGTATTTGGTCCAAACTAATTTCAACAAAATTCCTTTGTTACATTAATAAGATTATGCCAAATGTGTTTCAGCGCGAATGCAATTACATAAATGCATTACATATAACATATGGTACCTACTTGTAATTTGATTTTGTGCGTGATGCGAATTGAGAACTAGCCAATTATGGTATTGCTATTATTCTAGGACTTCATAATTCGCTACAGCGAGTTGCAGATTTTTTGTGCTCATTGTAGTTATGCTAAACGAGCATGCGGCATAAACAAGTACTCTTGTGTTCTCTCAAAGTAACAAGTAAAAGACATTCTATATCTTTTTTATCGTATCGATGGTATACACTGTAAGGGCGCATTTATTCGACACGAACTTCACCGCGCTCACGCCGCCGCGCGCCGCCGCGTGGGGACTACATCTAACTGTCATGGCAAATTACGCTCTATTTATTTGGCTCTTACGTTTTAACTTAAATGAGCGTCACGGGCGCGCGAGCGAGTCTGGCTTGTCTTTGGTCTAGTTTGGGCGGCAGCCACGAGGCGTCGTGCGGTTGTATTATTCAGAGGAATTAAAATGTTGTTGCCTAGTAAATAGAATTCATATTCTCCATTAATGTACTTGAAAGCGTGGTAACTAGGCGGTCGCCGCGCGAAAACTTTCGCGTCGTTTAACTGGGCGCTGATGCTTCCCATCGTGGTGAAAGGATTTGCCAATCGCCGCAATGTACTCGCCGATAGTTGTCCATGGTGCGTCAGACGTACAGGAAAGGAATGGTACGTCGTGGACACTCTTCAAGACTCCTTTCGTGGATATTCTATTAATACACAAAGAAACGTTTTGTTATAAATACAAAGCGTTTGTAACATCGTAAAGGTTCTTTTCCAAGACCACCTTATATTAGGCCATTTGGATGGACAGACCAGTAATCGATCTGTTATGACAGTCGTTAATTACATCTCGGAACAAACTCGACCATGTTAAAGAAGTCAAGAGTTTTTCTTGCTTCGAATGTTTTAATTTTCCCTGGTTGATCAAATCAACAAGATGGAAGTCTCCTAACATGCCAACCGATGATGTGTTTGGGTGTTGTGCCGTGTCCCACTAGAAACTCTGTTTTTTGTCTCCGGGCGTAGACATATCACATCGTCCGTAGAGTTATTCCTCGTAGGCTGAGCATACTATTTTGATCTCATTACTGCTCTTGGGAGATAAATATACTGCTAATAGGTCATCACCAGAATCTAGACGGGCTTTCGGGAAAAGTCCAAGAACTTAGACCTCTCACCCTTCGACGTGTTTTTCTGCATCTTATTTTACAAAAGGCTACACAAATAAATAAACATGTTATTGTTTCCACAATAATTTTAATATCGAACTATATAAAATGTACCTCTTGAATGCAATACCCGTATATTTTGACTATTGTTTATTATCAAAATCCATTGCGCATAATAGAAATAGAAACCATTTATTGTAACGCCACATTGTAAAAGAAAAAAAAAACACAAAAACAAAGACTAATATAACTAAAACAGAAATAACACAAAGAACAGCGTAAAAACATTTCAACAACAAGTTGCATAATACTATACTGACATGTGTGCGGCTGTGGCGTGTACAAAAGGATCCCATTCAGCTAAAGTCACAACCAAGGCTAGGTTGTGACGCTGGTTTTCAATGGGCCCTAGCCGAGTGAGTGAGAGTGACGGACGTATGCGTCCCGGAACAGATAATAAAATAAAATAAACTACGTAAATACTTATATCATGAGTGTGTATAGTGTTATTGCAGTGTGTACTCTTATATCGAATAAATACTTACATAATCTTTGCAATATACATATATACATACAGGTATAAGTGTGTGTAGTGTGAAAACAAATTAATAAAATATTTAATACATATTTAAAGTACATTACTTCAAATATATTAAACAAGATATCTATTTTCGTAAAATAAAAGTTCTTTGACTTCAACATTAAACAACTCTTGTTCTTACGCAGTTACTATTTCGAATAATGCTATGTGAATTAACATGTTTAAATGTTTATGATTATTAAGTTAAATAAAAATATACAATCAAAATAACGTATCACTGTTATAAACATCATTCCATTATCATATTTTATTAGAAGTAATTCAATTGACTCTAAAAATAAAAATAAAAATAAAAGATATAGGAGCGCAAGATCCGCCATATTTGACACTAGTAATAAGATGTTGTGAACTTGTGATCGAGAAGGAAATATTAGCGTAGATGTTTTTATTGTGCTTTGAAGTGTAATTTACTAATATATTAACAAAACTACGAGTCATAACCTGTTTTGTTCATGAATCTGTTAGCTGCATGGGCGCCGAACGAGTTACGTGAGAAGCGCGGGGAGGGGTCCCTAGCTAATCGTAAAGGAACGAATATAGTTTGTACAATATAATAGTAACATCAAATTATAATCGATAAACATCTACCGTCACTAGCACAGCAGGTGCTCGGTATGCATTAGTTTTCTAAAAGTAATAGTTTTCAAACAATACAAATTGTATTTATATGTTGTACTTCTGCTATATATTCATGTATACAAGTGTTATTTGTTCTGTTTACCATTTGCAATTTATTATTTCAGTGATGAAGAGTCGCCGGTGTCACTGGTGAAACTTCACGTGATAGCAGATAAAGAAGATGGGTGGATTCAAGTTGTGACTTCTATAGTGAATGTGATCCCCTTGGACGACCCGTTCGGCCCTTCCGCCATCACGATTTTGCTGGATGACTGCCCGCTGCCCTCCAAGGAATCCGTAGTCAAAGTAAACGACATAATAATTGAAACTAAACATATAGTCCATTGTCAATGTGTGCTGATTACTTGTCTGTGTTGTAACCATATAACCATACCCATGGTAGATATTTTGGTCATGGAATTATTACACATTCACAGCTTTAAGGCTCCCTAGGAGCACGGACAAAGCACAACACATTTAAATACAAGCAGGTCATATTTTCTTCGATAATACACTAAATTATTAACACCTGAAATCACCATGGACGTACCATCTTACAAGAGGTTCACAATAATTATGGTGTAATTTATAGGTAACTCAGCTGTTCGGGCTGTCGTCGCAACGAGCAAACGCTGACGAGCTGAACGTGCGAGTGGAGAGAAACATCTGCGTGGTGTTGGGCTGTATCGCCGAGAAGCTGGCTGGTCCCAACAGCGTCGCCGTGCTCACTGATAGCACTCTCGACTACTTACTTGCGTTCCTTGTAAGTATCTAACATCAATTTCAGAGTTGGCCGCATATGGTTTGAAACGAAATTCACACAACTACACACAAATATGACCATGTACCAAAACATCACGGCCGCGGCAGAACATCATAAGCTCAATTTTAAATGTATTGTCTGTCCAAACGTATGTAATATTTGCGTGTGTGCTATATAGGAAAACGGCACCTTACAGGACAACGGCCTTCAAGGACACGACCCCGAATGTGTATTAAGGCTAGAAACATGGAAAGATGTAAAATTACAATTTTCCTAGCTTACCTTTTTAGCTAAAAGTTTTGATACGCTTTAAATGGTTTCATATTACAGATATCGCGTCGAGAAGCATGCGTTGTACTATTCGCGCTGATCGCGTTAGAGAAGTTCGCGCACACGACGGAAAACAAGTTGACAATAAAAATGCGGCTGGAGCGTGAACCTGAGAACCCTCTCATCGTCCTCGAAAGACTAGCAGGTAGTGAAGATTATCTCTGGCGACAGGTCGGCTTCTGCGCTAACTGGGCGCTGGACAACTTATGTAAGTACTTTCTAATTTATTGGCTAATATAAAATCTCACCTTAGTCGAATTCTTTATTATGTCCACATAAAACAAATCATTTTCGCGTACGGAACGCGTTAGGAATTGAAAAGCATAAACTTATAAAAATCTAGAGATGAAACCTTTGGATATATACTCCTTATGTATATAGATATACCTAAATCTTTTACTGTTTATAAACAAACGACAATGCGTGCCAATTTGTACAGAAAAGAGCTTGTTTTGTAAATTTAAATGTAGGTTGAAGTATTATTTATTTATTTGTTATGTATTATTATTTGGGCCACAATTTTATTATGTCCGCCGTTGGCCAAACCTTACAATAATGCGGATGACATTGTAATGTGAATTTTAATTCGAATTTGTATTTTATATTAATATCTTTTATTTTGAACAATTGATTATAATAGTAATGTGTATCGTGGTGCGAACCCTATCAGGGTTCATATTTTAAATGTACACCATATCTGTCACATAAATTCAATGAATGCCTTATACTTATAATATTTAAATAATTGTAATATATTGTGATGGTTATTTAAGAAGTACGTGAGGCGCACTATGAGTTTCCGGAATGAATAAGAAAAAAATACTATAAATGGTCAGAAATGAATTTACGATTTCTCAAAATATTCTCCATTAGCGCTAATACACTTTTTCATATGAATGAACCAATTTTGACAACTATTGTGACAATCTCTGAAACATATTTTTCATACTCTTCGACAGCCTCTCCAGGTGATGAAAATCATTGACCGCGTAACTGGTTCTTAATTTTTGGAAATAAATAAAAGTCACAAGATGCCAGGTCGGGACTGTACGCGAGATGGCTCATAAGGTCAACGTTGTTCACCTTTAAAACTTCATTTGTCTGTCTGACCCTGTGAGAACTGGCATTATCGTGGTGCAAGATGATAAGGCGTTTCGAAAGATCCATACGCTCGATTTCTGCTTTGTTTTGGGACCGTAACTATAAATTCATGTTTCGTCACCTGCTACTATGTCCCACACCAAATTTGACACCCCTTCGTTGAATGTGGTAAGCATGGCATTGCACCTAGTGACACGATCGGTTTTTTGAGCATCAGTCAAATTGTGTGAGATCCACTGAGAGCACAGCTTGTTCACACCCAAATGTTTGTGTAGTATTGATTGTATTTGACTCATGCCTGTGCCTAAAAATGTCTGAATCTCATAAGATGTCACATACCTGTCTGCTTTGATCATACGATGCACAGCATCGACGTATTTGTTGTTCACAGCTGTGGACTGGCGACCATCACGAAATTCGTCACTGAGATTCACACGACCGCGTTTAAATTCTGCAAACCAGTTATAAATAGTCGTCTTGCATGGTGCTTCATCGCCAAAAGCAGTTCGAAGCCGAGCGAAGCTCCGCTAAGCTGTTAAATTACACTAAGTCGTAGAAAATCGTACTACGAAAATTTTCACGAGTTAAATCCATGGTGATGTAGACAACCAATTTCTAAAATGACGCCACAATTTAAAAGCAAGTGACAGTCAAATGAATCAAACTGTATTCTATAGCCAAAGAGTATCATTTTCAAATGTTGTAATTACTTTTTAAATATTGTTTATGTAAGTGGCCAGTTCCGGAAACTTATAGTACGCCCTATGTACATATACATAGGACTTCAGAAGGAAGTCCATTACTAATCGATGAAACAGCTAATGCAGATTTATAGAGGAAGTACAAATAAATATTACTTCAAGAAGTAAATTATTTAAACTAATATCGGTAGTACGTTACGTATGTAATGAATAAAACGTCATGAATAACTTATTTAAATAAATAAAAAATGCCGGATACATATAGCCTATTTAACATAATTTTAGACTTCAGAATAACTTACCCCTCACAGGGATTAAGCTTTGAGAATATTGAACATTTTGCTAAAGAAAAATTAACACCACAAGTAAAAAAAGAAATAGAAGAAAGTATAAAATGCCAAACAAATAGTAAACTATGGCACACATTGAGACAGGGTAGAGTAACTACCTCGAAAATTCACTAGACACAATACGGATGGAGTTCTTGTGAAAACCATACTAGGCGGATATAAAATACCAGAGACAAACGCCATTAAACGTGGAAAACGTTTAGTAGTTGAAGTATTAAAAACACTGAAATTAAACTTAAGATATCAAGTTGTGGGTTACTGTTAATTACACCTTTTATTGGAGCTTTACCAGATGGGGTGGCAGACGCTTTTGTTGTTGAAACTTTAAATGCCCATTCACTGAAAAATCGATGTCGAACTACGTAAAAGACGATGTAATTAATGACAAATACAGGGTCCGTCCCAAAAGTATCGAACATTTTTTTTGGGAGTGTTGCCGAACGGCGGGAAGCGCTCCGCTTGGCAACAGAAAGTGGTGGGGGGATCTAGCCGATACAGCGCGACCGGTCCCAGTTGGCTCCGAGCACCTGGAGCGGCAGGACGTGCGTTCGCGTAGAGCTCTAAACGACACCTCGTCGAAGTTTTTAAAAGTAGCGCGATGACGGATCCGTTAGAACAGAGGTACGCAGTGAAATTTTGTGTTCTACTCGGCAAAAATACTGTGGAAACCAACGAGATGATTAAACAGGCCTTCAAGGACAAAGCCTTGTCCGAATCCTCGGTCAGGAAGTGGCACAAGATGTTCCGTGACGGAAGGGAAGAGGTGACCGACGAAGCCCGCTGGTCCCGCAGCCTCCCTACAGTCCTGACGTCGCCCCGGCAGACTTCTTCTTGTTTCCCAGCATCAAGTCGAAGCTCAAAGGCAAGCATTGGGGCACAATTAAGGACATCCAAGAAGCTACGACGAGGGCGCTGAAGGACCTACCCGTTGACGTCTTCCAGGGGGCCTTCCGGGCATGGAAAACTCGCCTACAAAAGTGCATCGATGCTGAAGGGTGTTATTTTGAAGAGTACTAATGTATGGTACCAATAAGTTCAATAAAAGTATTTTTCCTGAAAAATGTTCGATACTTTTGGGACGGACCAGATATAAAGCTCGCGTTCAATTGCAAATGCATGCTACAGATATAAAGAAAGCTCTGTTTGTAGTTGCAGATCCTAAGTTTGAAACAAACAAAATTTCTTATAAGCACTGGCTGTATTACAACAGATTATATGTCGAAAAATTAATAAAAGAAGGAGAATGCTTTTAAAAAATTTTGTGTTAGAGATAATGTTAGATTCTACAAAAATAAAGTACACAAATCTTTTACTAACCTACCTATTAGTCATTTCTAGTGAATTAATTCTGATTAGAAGATTTACAGTACAATATAAATATTCTTTATTGCTTAAAGGAACATTTGTGAAGATGCACGTAAATAATGAAGTACAATAGGCGGCGTTATTGCTAATAGAAATTTCATCCAAACAACTTTTGGGTTTGAGAAGTTATACAAATATTTAAAATATTATAAGTAATAACTAGATTATGTGAAGGCTGGCTTTAAAATGATTTTAAAAGAAGACTAAATTCATGATTATCTTTAGAAATGTAATCTCCAGCCCAGTATAACGTTGTGTTAACAATTTCGAAGAGTGGGTGATTGTAGATTAATAAGACCACAAGCTAATGTAACTGCACCGTCCAATGATTTAACTCATTATAATCATTCGCTTGCGCGCAGTGCGATAAGCCGGGCGTTGCTCTAAACCGTGCGTGTTCATTAATTCGGCTGAGATATTTACCCACTATTTTTCCTAAAGAAAATGGCTAATTTAGCACAAAATGTTTGCAATGTGGAAAGTGTGTTTAGTAGTTCCATGAAACGTGTGTGTCACTATCTATCGAACAAATAACCTCACTATCTTCAACTGGCAATGCAACACATGCAGGGGTAGGGCCAATCATCAAGGCGTTTATCTTATATTCTACCAGATGAGGTAGATGACGATAACATGGAAGCAACTTCACCATCAGTCACCACTACGACGCAGAAAATGTTACACCAAATAAAAGTGGAGGTTCAAAATATAAAAACCAAAGTACACTGCAATTCTATTTAGATAAAATTGATGATTATGAATGTAAACTACAGAATTATGAAAAACAATTAGAATTATTAGATAATCAATGTTATGATTTAAAAAATAACTTTAAAAACATTAACCTAAAGTGCAGTGTGCTCGAAAACAAATTGAATTTAATTGAACAACAATAATTGTCAAATCAGCTTGAAATTTGCGACATCAAGGAAAAAGAGAACGAAAGCTCTGAAGAATTGGTTTAAAATGTAGCAATAAAAATAGGACAAAATCCGGAGGATATATATAATAAAGGTGTATAGGAAAAAAAGCTACTATCCACGACAGCGAAAAGAAATGAGTCACCAGTAGCATCATTGTGGCTTTGCCAGAGGGATCCCGAGACCTTTAGTTAAACGCAGCCATGAAGACGACAATTTTACCTGCTTATATTAGGGGTAAAAGAGATGGCAAAGTTTACCTCAGAAAGTCAATAAATTAATAATTTCTAAGGAAAAAATATCGTGTTCAGGACAACCAAATCTCTAAATGGTTTCTTAATTTTTACACCATTATCAATTTGAAATGTTTTGCATTGTGTATCAGTGAAAACGTGTTGTAAGTTGTTGATAAAAGGTAAATACTCATTACATTATAATAAATACTATGTATTCACTACTAATCACGATATTAATAAGTATAAATGTACGTAATAAAGTATAGACACTTTGAGATGTGCGACGACGAATTATTAGAATTCCTGAAGTCAGACAAACTCGAAACAAATTTGGATTATCGGCAAAAACGGCGCGATATAAGGATTCAATGCAACCCTTTCGAATTGGACGATTTTATTAAAAAGTACCTATAGATTATCCAAGGAATTGTTGTTAACGACCAACAAGAGACATCAGTGGCTATCCAATGGCACAACAAACAGTGTCTGCAGGAATAAGTGAAATCGCGGCATGTGTCAATCATATAGAAAAATATATATATATATAGTGACTATTTTTTATATTTAACCTGCTTTAAATACTTAGGACCTCGTGTTGTGTTATCCAAAATATTACGCATATTTTGTAATACGAATGTGTTTTTTTTAGGATTTATCAGAAATTCAAGATCCCTGGCATATTGGGTAGAATTGATGGCACCCACGTAACAACTGTTGGGCCCACCGACAATGAAGAAAGATATTAGTCACAAGCAGTATCACTCTTTATATGTCTAGCTCATTGACTTACAATTATATTTATGGACGTCGGGTCCGCGCTAAAAAGTGTCCGCACTTGTAAGGCGCTAAATCCTATACAGAGCGCCAAACTCCGCTTTAGTCTTCATTTGTTCGACTGACAGCGCGATACTGCGATGACATTACAATTTAAATTTCGAATAGGTTGACTTGGGACATTTTTTTCGTGGTTTTTGTATTAGACCT
This sequence comes from Hyposmocoma kahamanoa, assembly GCF_003589595.1. Classification (NCBI taxonomy): domain Eukaryota; kingdom Metazoa; phylum Arthropoda; class Insecta; order Lepidoptera; family Cosmopterigidae; genus Hyposmocoma; species Hyposmocoma kahamanoa. The sequence goes on along the minus strand of NW_020653200.1, from coordinate 13,869,562 downwards.
GTCGTTCATTTATTTGTAAGTCAATGGTCTGGCTAGTAAGATTATTATGGACTTGATAAAAATAACCTGAAGGCCTAACTTGTTATTTCATAAACACTTAATTTCAGATGTGATGCTGATATGAATATCAGTAGTATAGATGCAAACTGGTTGGTGAAGACACACATGGAATTTACATCCAATTAAACTTCATCTAGAAAATCTAAAAAGTGTATGTGTCTGCTTGGTACATTGCTGTACGACAAATTTATAAAGGTTTTAATTGAAGGAAAGAGAATATCGATATAGCATACACCATCATCATGATGTGCGAGTAAATAAATAAATGTTAGAGTGCGGAGAGCTACACTGTGGTCATCTATGGATCGTGAGAAATGGAGGAGGATACGCTGACAAGTATAGGGGAATAGGATATATTTTGTAAGGAAAGAACTAAGCTGCCTGCGTAATAGTGGGCAATTTTATGTCTAGGTATGTATGAAACAAACCAAATACAATAATACAAAAAAAATATTTCAAATATTTATTACACCCTGCCTATACCTACATATTATGTTTATCATATTAGGGGTAAAAGTACGAAATTGCCGTTTCGCACTGAAAAATTAAAACAATTTTTTTTAAGATTAAATATATTTGTTTAATCAAAGTTTTTTCCCTTGTTGTCTATACATTTCTGCAATGTAATCGGAAGGTCATTTAAACCTTTGCGATAGAAGTCTGGAGACCTGGACTCCACAGCTGTGTGAAGGGATTTTTGTACTGCTTCCTGGGAATTTTATTTCCATACAAAAAAAAATCAAATTGCGGAAAAAAATGGTAGTCGGTCGGGGCGAGGTCCGACGAATATGTAGGATGATGGATAATTTATATCTGCAGGTCTTGTAAAACTGTTTCTCAAGCAGTGTGAGGTGTTGCGTTATCATAGAGCAATAACGGTGAAGCTGTTTTGCTGCGAGTTCCGTCGTCATTATTTAAACGCCATATGTCATATTGTGGGTATGCTAACATTAAACCATGACGTTTCGTGGTAGTTTGATACGGATCGGCTTCCATCATTACCTTCAATTCAACGTCATTTACATTTGTGACTGGTCTTCCTCGTGGTTCTTTCTTCAAGTCGTAATTTGCCGTATTGCCGGCGTTTGCCGTATTTGCGTATGCCGTATCCTCTCCAAATACAGCATTGACAGTTTCTGCTACGTTAACTCCATGTGGAAATTCATATTCGAAAATTAGGTACTCAGATTTTCGCTGTATCTGTCTTCACGTTAAAAGCTGAATGTAAAAACAATTGAAAGTCGAACAATCAAATATCATGTTTTTTTAAGTTAAGCATGTTTTACTTTTCGTGTGAAAAACGTTTCACTCTGAAATCGGACACCATACAGGTTTAATTTTAATTTAAAGTGGCCAGTAAAATAAATCGGCAATTTCATATTTAAACCCCTATTATTATCAGGAATCAATCGCATTAAATTAATCACAACACAGATTTGAAATAACTTGTACTCAGTCTCTTACATGCATCTGTACCTATTTCTAATTATTTAAACTCGTTTCATAACATGACTCACATGCATACATATATTATTTTAAATACACTATTTTATTTTACAGTCAATTTCATTAGGTACATAGATCACAAAAGATCCTTTTCCGTTCCAAAATGATATGGACTTTAAGGCGCTGGTATGAGTGAACCTACTCGTTGATAAAACACATCACATCACTTCGCTGGACTGTTCGCATTCCAAATATACTTATGACTTAACTCAAATTCATGACAAATTATAACAACTTTTCTGAAACGATAAAAAAACTAATTGATATAGTTTGTAATTGATAAAGTTGTAGTAAAGTACAACTGTGTATTAGTGATTTATATTTATAAATTGTTTGCATAATTGTTTCAGGCGATTCTGGTTACAAACGGATACACCGGATGATGAGACCATTATTTCGTGCTGAGAAAACGTAGAACAAAATCATTTTATACGTATAAATACTGGTTAAATACTACTTAAAATTAAATGCAAATGATATTTATAATGGAATCTTCATGAACTCTTTTTGTGTTTCAGTGTTTTTGGAAGCTCCAGAACAGGAGCAACAATCTCTCGATCTCAAATTAAAATCACTCCAAATGCAAGAATTTACTATTGAAAAAAGAAATAATTTATTAAACATGTATTTTAATTAGAGATGTTCATTATTTCAGTAAACACCTATTGAAACCCCTAATAACAGGTATCACCCTATCTATAAGTAATTACAAACATCTTCAGTTTATCTGCAATTGCTCATAGTATAGGTTACTAGTTACGTAGCTCACTTTCCTATCCCATATTTCCTCCTTTCCGCTCTTTTAGAAATCCCTGTAAGTCTGAAAATAAAAATAATATATACTACAAGAACTTGGTTTCTTTCGAGTATACTTTTGGAATAAAATCCTGAAACAGGTACTCACATGCTTCCATTATTTTAGTTTTTAGGATCATGGTTTTCTAATTTAGAAGTGAGGGCAACCCATACTTTTTCCAATTGTTGGGACCTGTGAGTCTTTCGCCATGTAATCCAATAAAACTCTTACTTGAGCAGTTGTACTTCAAACAATGAAAATATGAATAAGTTATGTACTTATGGTATGATAACAAATGCAATACCCATTAATGTAAACAATAACCTAAAAGTGTGCTATATTGATACTTACCTACGGTGTTTAGTTTTGGGCAAGATTGACCACAGAGTACATTAATAAACTTCATTGAGCTTCTAGCACAAGCTAATAATAGATGTCTTCTAGTTTGAAAAATAGTTATCAGTTTTGTTTAACTTTGATTCACTTTTTTTTTAATAAATTTTCACTCATATATTTTGGGTAGGCAAAGGTTTCACCGTACAGCCTCTTCATACAAATTCTATTCTTCCTTGTATGGAAAAGGCGACAAGCGCGTGTTCTCTATTTATTTCACTTAGTAATGACATACCTGTTCTATCCTTAAAAGAACATGCCTTTGGCTAAAAATACGTACGCACGTATCTAAAGAAAGAACATTACATTGAAAAATTTCACAATACAAATGGTAGCAGTCCAGAACAAATAACGATCATTTTAGAGGATGGAAAAAAATAAAAGAAAGGAGCTGCCCTAACTACAGAATGAACGTGCATATCTAAACAAAAATTTAACGCTACATAATCTATCGATAAGTCATTATCGACATGCAAATGTATGACTAGAATTTTGAAACTTTTCTTTTTGTTTCTTTAGTTTACTGTAATCAAAGTATGATTAAAACGTATGAAAAAATCGGAAACGAGTGGATAATTTTGATTTCAGGAACTGAGAATGCCTAGTAAATGAGTATTGTTGAATTTAAATTAAATATAAAATAATTTACCAATAAACCTAACGATGGAATTGCATTATCATGTAATCTAGTTACATTCAAAGTTCTGTTAAAATTTGACTCTTTAAAATAAAAGGAATAAATGTAGATGGTCTTTGATCCAATGTTTCAATTCGCCTGTCATATGATTTCTAACAATTCTTATTTCATTTGTAGGTAAACTTGAAATAGTAAAAATAATAATAATAAAATAATAAAAACCTCGTAATGAATTGTTTTAATAACGGAATATCCATAATATTTACGCTTACAAGACCAACACTGTCACATAACAATAATCAAAATATACAAACAAGTAGGCAACCTGAAGTAATCAAAGAAAAATTTGGCAAGATTTATGAATAAACTACTTACATAACTCTAATTACATGAGATATTTGGGCTATTGTGTGATTCACAGACAGAAAAATAACCATGCCTGTGCAATGTTACATTCGGTTGATTTTCGCTATTGCTAATGCCACATCGCATTTTTATTAGTACCTAATTGTTTTTACTGTCAATATTTTTGTCCATTTTATTACTATCCATGTCAATAATTCAATAAAACACTTGAAAAATATTTGTTTTGACATTTGGTGTACTTACCTTACCATGTACTGCGAAATGAACATAGTTGGCATTTAATATGACGTTACGTATTTTCTATTCTCGTGTTTGGCACAGACCAATGTAAGGTTATCTCTTTTGGCTTACGACGATACGCAGTACAACAACATTGAAAATATAAACACAATAACATGTTTATATTTTCAATGTCGAAATGCATCATAAACATATAACTGATTTATATATGTCAACACAACATGTCCTTTGGTTTCCATAATCTAAGTCGATTATTCATGCGCGGCTAACGCTTCGAAAGCGAATCAGTTTTAACTAGCTCATGGTACGAATTTTAACGATTCCGTTTAGGATCCAAAATTTAACTGCTTCGTTATTGATTCGTTTTAGTAAAGTTCATGGTACGGCCCCAGGGCACATTTAACGATTACACCCTGTACAGATCGAGTCCGAACTATACACTTTACTTGATCATAATATCTTGTTACAGTCATAGTCGAAGGCCGTAAGCTGTCATACGAAGTGGTGGACATGTCAAAAATTAATGTAATTCTCAACTCGCATGATGTCAGTGAGTACCTCAAGATATCGTGTAACGGGCTAGAAGCGCGGTGCGATTCGTACTCGTTCGAAAGCGTACGATGTACATTCCAAGTCGACGATGGCTGCTGGTACTATGAATCTGTGATCATCACGCCTGGAGTCATGCAGATCGGATGGGCAACGAAAAATAGTCATTTTTTAAATCATGTAAGTTAAAAATTAATTATTGAGTCATGGTCAACTCACACGAAAGGTAAAATTTCAAAAAAAAGAGTCTATACATACCGACTATACATGATATCAATAAATTTTACCATAAAGTAATTAACTATAACAATGTGAAAAGAAAATGTTTATTGCCATAACTATCTGTTAAAAGTATGTGTTGTATTTGTTTGCTTTTGCTGAAGTTATTGATGAATAAGACCTGACGCAGCATGTGTCGACGTAGATACCACAGAAATCTAAATAAATAGGCACTAGAACTGTAAACGACACGCTTATTTTTTTAAAAACGGGTGTCGCCAAATAGTTGTCTGTGATCGACACTTGACATTTCGTTTTTCATGAACGTTAGGGATGAGACTTGGCCGATAATTAAAAACACTTGTCTTTGCTTTAATAATAAGGGTTATTTTAATCTTCATTAAAATGTACTGAACAAATTCTACTATATGTAAGAAACCAGTTCTTTTTGTCTGTTATCATCAATATTAAAGATAACTGAATATCCAGTTGATTTGACATCGACACATTTGGGAACTTTGCGTAGGTATTGTATTAAAAATACGTATGAAACGTAAATGATGTAATTCACACTAAATAAATGACAAACTGACACTTATTTAGTTTTATCAATATACGTGTTGATAAATTACCGGCATAAATGTTTTGTGCGTTATTGTAACAATGATATATAAGACAAATAAACGTAATTTGTTGTACGCACAAACCGATTTATGTCGATATTTTTTATCAAAACAAAAAGTATAGTATAGTTACTTACATCACTAGCTCAACTGCAATATTAGCAAAAATTGCGATATCGTAGATGACACATTACATTTCTCAGTACGGTTTGTAACACCATATATATTTGACAGCTTGAAGCAGCACGCACACACTTAGCAACACGAATAAGCTGATTCTCATAGTGGATTATTTCATTTTAATAAAAACAGCGTTTGTGCTTTAAAATAAATTTACCGGTGAAATGTAATTCCTTTATTGGTATAATTACAACTTGTGAAAGAATTTTCGCAATTAGATTTGCTGCAAATCACCATTTTTACACACTGTTTCACTTCCGAAGTTTCGAGCAATACTGAATGACAGCCCGCGCACTGGTGCCTTAAGCGACACCAGGGCGGCGACAATGTCGCCACATTTATGTGACTTCTAGTGCTTATTTATGTAGATTTCTGTGGTTTCTACTGTATTTTAAAGAACGCTGATTAAACGTTATTGGTAGTAACACAAAACTAAGGTTAACAACGAGTGCACTGTGAGTGTGAAAAATAAAGTTTCCGAGTTGGAAAAGAAATTCGAGTGGTATAGCACTTGAATTCAATTTTGAAAGTAATAGAAATTAAAACGTTTTCATGAGTTTTCTAGTCTATTTTTTATGACACTACATCCTTTTGAAAATTTGCAACCGTGTGTCAACAGGAAGGCTTCGGGATCGGCGACGACCTGTTTTCGCTATCGTATGATGGATGTCGGAAGCTGGTGTGGTACAAGGCGCGACCAACCCCCATCAAGGACATGCCAGCATGGCGCCCGGGCGACGTACTTGGCTGCCTCATCGACATACCTAAAAGAGAGGTCATCTTCTCACTCAATGGACTCCGACTTGCGCCTTGCAACGAAATCTTCGAAACTACTAGGTTAATTCATGTTTAAAATTAAGAACGGTTACACACGGTGACGTTTAGCAGCGATGCAAACGCGATACAGTAGCGATGCAATCGATAACCGTCTACCTGCAATGCAGTCGCACGTTTATGTCGATGCAATCGCGCGTTTGTATCGATGCAGTCGCGAGTTTGCATCGATGCATTCACCTATGCAATCGCGTATTCCACGAACGCACGTTAGCATCGCTGCTAAAAGTCGCTAGAAGAACTTGTGTGTAACCAACCACTCTAACTTCTACACTTTATGTTCTCCTATAGTCTATCTGTTTTGAAGACGTGTGAAATGACATTTGTAGGGTTGCCAGTTTCCATAAAGTTTGAAATAGTTATGTAGTTGTTGTCGATAATTTTATCGATGGATTGTGAAAGATAAAATTTTGCCAAACATGACAGAATTGCGAATGTACGTACGGCGTCCTAAGGATTACTAATTGCCTTGTTGCCTTCTTTATTCATATTTTGATAGTTGGCCTAATAGTATCGAGATCAATTTTTATTCTTATACATTTTAACAAGAATAGCCGGATTTGATTATGTATATTAAATTAAAATGAAATTCTTTAAAATATGTCTCTAAAATATGTCTGTTCTTAATACAGCGGATGTATGTATGAACTTCCAAAAATTGATAATTCAAATGTACTTGTGCTCAGTAATTGGATGAATCGAGAATCGATCAATGGGTCGAGGAGACCAATATTCTGTCGATAGAATATTTATCGACTGAAATCACTTGCTAATCGCAAGCTGGAAAATTGGCACGATGAACTGTCATTTTACTCCATCTTCAAAAATGACAGACTATAGTTATTAATAAGCGATTCTTTGCCAATCTCAGGAACGGATTCTTCGCGGCGGCAAGCTTCATGGCGGTTTTCATAAACATAGTTCTAAATACAGCGGGTGTATGTATGAACTTCCTAAAATTGATAATTCAAATGAACTTGTGCTCAGTAATTGGATGAATAATGGGTCGAGGATAGTTTAAATGAAACAAGTTCGGCTATTTATTCCATAAGCGTGACCAATATTCTGTCGATAGAATATTTACTTAATACACTTGCTAATCGCAAGCGGGAAACACTTTGGCACGATGAACTGTCATTTTACTTCGTCTTCAAAAAAGACAAACTATAGTTATTAATAAGCGATTCTTTGCCAATGGCAGGTACGGATTCTTCGCGGCGGCAAGCTTCATGGCGTTCCAGCAGTGCCGGTTCAACTTCGGCGCTGAACCATTCCGCTTCCCCCCCACCGATCGACCCTTCTCCAGCTTTAACGAACACGGCTCCCTTACCGACGAACAGAAAATGGTAACACGCAAGACTCATATCGTGTGATTATTTTGCGCCAGAATTATCGACTGATTACATTGCCGTCAGAGACTCGCGATGATATATTTAAACACAAAATGTTACTTCTATTTGTGACTGCTAGAGCCTCTGTACAATTTGCCCTACAACATTGCGAAGTGTTCTACGCGGTGACAGTTGTGATTGCACACCATGGTAGGGGTACTTAATAAGTTATGCGTCTAAAGGATAGAGTATATATAGTTGTAGACAGTCCACAATTTGTGGCATTTTGGCGCATTATTAGTCTATAAACACTGATTGGAATCGAGGGACTTAATGTACCTAAAATGTGAACCTTTGTTTTATTATGGACATACCCATTTCGTCATCAATGCTTATGAAATTTCTTTTTAACCGACTTCAAAAAAAGAGGAAGTTCTCAATTCGACTGTTTTTATGTATGTTACGCAATAACTCAATGGTGAATCGATTTCTTTTTTTTGTTGGAAAGAGGATCCCAGAAGAGGTCCCATTTAAATTTGAAGAAAATATTCCACCTTAAGGGTGGCTAGCTAGGGGATGAATGACTTTTGAGGTCGGTTTTTTAGTACTCTGTACTGAGATTATTACTATATATTTTCTAAACATTCAAAAATGTATGGTGTCTCATGTTTAATTTTTAAATGTTAAAGTATTTAAATACATAAGTACCATATAGAAACATAACTACAATATTATTTTTTCAGACAATAATTTGTAGCAAATACTTAATAGGAAATAATAATTTGTCGTTAATGATTTTCTATAAATAATGCGCATATTCAAATGTAATCAGTTCCGAGAAATCCCGGGATTTGTAGAAGGGAATTCTTAGTTTAGCTAAATTAACCCCCTCATTTCTGATAACTTTTTATAAGTCATCTATAGTTAAAGGGCTGTGCCTTTACAAATACAAATTTGACTCGTTTTATGTTGCTTCAAACAACTCATGTGAACATTTTGAAAATGTGTCTGAAATTTGTTAATAAATATCTCAACCAAGACTAGAAACGTAAATGAAAGATTATAAAGTCAGTATTGAGACGGTGTCTTATTATTAGTATCTAACTTCTGTTCTGGCCATTACATTGACGTTACAAGCAACGCCGCCGTTACCTTCCAACTCCTGGGGGTCTACTCTCGTTCTCCGTCCGACATTCGTCCAAAACAATTACTGTCAAATAGGTAATACTCGATCAAATTAAAAGAAAATGTCAAGTGTGAAGCTTCATTTCAATCATGCCTCTTTTAATTTGGTAGAGTCATTGAGTTACAAATAAAAAGTCAATGGGTAGAGTATTACTTATTTGACAGTTAGTGTTTCGGACGGATAATGAAAGTACAGGGCCTGATTTCTGAATACCCGCAGCTATAATGTTCTTCGACTAATTTTAATTATATTTTCTCGTTGATTTCTCTAAGGATTTGTCTGTTTTTAATGCTGATAATAAATCATTACTTATCAAATATATAGTTTTGATATTTATGGAAAATTAGTTATGACGTGAATTTGCAAAAATAGTGAGTTGTACAGATTCGTTGATAAGGCGAAATATGTGTGTCGAGATCGTAGCAAATGGAGATCAGTGGCTCTGCCTACCGTACATTATCTACTTGTATCTGTTTCGTACGTTGTTCGAAAAATTGTAAAGGCAACATAATGTAAATCATAATCATCATCTGAGGCGCTTTGCTCGAAGCGTTAAAATATTTACCACGGTCACCATATCATAGTGTATATTCCAGGTGGTGCCCAGACGAATATATCTAGAGCAGCTGAGGTGCTCGAGCGTGAAGGAGGACTCGTGCACACTGTGCTACGACGACACAGCGTGTTGTGTGCTCGAACCTTGTGGCCACAGGTACGACATTTGAATCTTCGCCGCCACAACAAGCACTATACTTTGTTTTTCTCCGAATTAAAGAAAAAACGTAAACAAAGTAACAGTGATCTTAAGTAAATTTCTTCAATCTTTTTCCGCAGACAACAAATTACAGTGAAGGAAAACATAATAATTGATGACAAATGACATTCATAAATGATACTATAATAAAATAAGCTTGTAGCTTAGACTATGGAAACCAAAGGACATGTTACATTGACATATATAAATCAGACATTATATGTATGTGATGCATTTAGACGTTGAAAACATAAACATTTTATTGTCTTTGTTTAACTATTGCATGCCGTCGTAAGCCAAAAGAGATAGCACCACATTGATTTATATCAAACACGGGAATCGAAAATACGTAACGTCATCTTAAATGCCAACTGTCCTCATTTTGCCATTTTTGGAGTAGATCAAAGGGAGGTACATCAAGTGTCAAAACCAACGTTTGGCCAAATGTTTTAGTGAAACTCGCATGAATTGTAATGAAATGAACAAAAATATTGCCAGTCAGAACAATTAAGTATTGATTAAAATGCGTCGTTGCGGCATTAAGGGGTGCGGCAGTAGAAACGGTGGAAATCAACCGAATGTTACATTACACCGACATGTGTTATTTTTTTTGTCTATAAATCATACAATGGCCCAAATATCTCATGCAATTAGACTCATTTAAGTAGTTTATTCATAAGGCTTGCCGAAATTTGCTTTGGTTACTTTAGATTGCCTGTCTGTTAGCATATTTTGATGATTGTTGATAACGATTATTTTGAGATAGTGTTGTTCTTGTAAGCAGACACATTATCGATTTTCTGTTGTTGAAACAATTCACTACGAGGTTTTTATTTTTTCATAATTTTTATTTTTAAAGTTTACCTACAAATGAAAAAAAAGAAAGAATTGTTGGAAATTATAGGATTGCCGAACATAAACATTGGATCAAATATCATCTTCGTTTGTTCGCTCCATTTTGAAGAGTCAAATTTTAATAGAACTTTGAATGTAACTAGATTACTTGATAATGCAATTCGTTCGTTGCATTTATTGGTAAATAATTGTATATTTAATTTTGAGTAAACAAGATACATTGCTAGGCATTCTCAGCTCCTTAAAACCATCCACTCGTTTCCGATTTTTCCCCACTGGCAACTCTAACATTATATAACATATATTAGATGCACTGACGTAATAATTATAGGCGCCCAATAATAAATAGCAGCAGCTGCAATAACTTATCATCCATATAGTTTCAATGTAAATGATAACTGACAGCGACCAACGTGGCAGCTACACAAAACTCATCTACAATGGCCGTTTGTAATGCTCTTTTTCAAACTTGTCGAGGGTGTAGACAGCAGCACTAGCTGTATATCAATCTGCTGCGCTCGCGTTGGCCTAGGCTCGACCAATATGTATTGCAAGAATACTTGTTGACTCTACAACCAACCATCAGTACAGCCAAATACTTCTAGAATGTTAATTGAAGTGCAGAATATGCAGACAACAAATGCTGTTACCAATACATATATACAAAACAGCTTAAACTATTTAAAACAATTTAAAAAAATCTAAATTCAGTCTTGAGATTGGAAATGCATAGAGATCTCCTGATTTATATTATTTTTCGTAATATGTAAGCATTTATAAATGCAAAATAATAAATTCAAAATCTCATATCTATCAACCCGGATATTCCCATATGACAATGAATATTGATCTACTTTAATTAAACATTTTAATCATACTTTGATTATTGTAAACTATACAAATTACAAACATAACAAAAAAAAAAGTTTCAACATTCAATAGACTTAATTGATGACTTATCGATGATTATGGTACAACACTAAAGAAATCCGCCATTTGTGGTGGATATTTTTGGTTTAGGTAGGGACGTTTATTCCGTTGATAGGGCAGCTCCTTTCCTTTCTATTTTTTCCATTCTCTAAGGCTTGTAGTGGTCGCCATTATGGAAATAATAATAATCTCTGTTTCGTTAAGTTTTTTAAATAGATTAAGTATGTAAAGATAGAAACTTGTTATTTAATCTTTAGTGAATACTACTACTAGTACAAGAAACGTAATAAATACATAAATTTAATCAACATTGTTTTGCTTACAATTTGGCAGAACAAAATGACGCTTGATAAAGCACCCAAAATTTCCTTCTGCCTAATGCTAAAAAAACAAAGTACAGACATCATCAGGCGCATCTTCTATTAATATTGTGATATCGTTCGATTTCCAGAGGGTTCTGCTCCGTGTGCACGTCACAACTGAAAGAATGCCCGATGTGTAGAGCGCCTATAATGAATGTGAGGCGGGAAGACACATGACACGAGGCACTGTCGAGATCCAGGACCTGCACGTCGCAGAGGCCTGGCGGTGGGCCCGGTGACCCAGAGCTCCTGCCCACGCCCGAACCTTGCCACTCCGACGACGAAGACCAGCCTGACCAGCTCTTCGACATCAACTCACGAATTTTTCTCCCATGCGCAAGATATATCAACTAGATAAAGAGATATCCATAGTTGCCTATTCATTTACATTGTTAACAATGTTGGCTATATTACTCTGTTATAATATTATAAGACACTTTACAAATTGGCTTATAACTTACGAAATACAAGTATTGAATGAATACTCATTTCTTTCGAGCTATAATAAAAGAGGCTCTAATTAGTTATAGTATGATTGAGAATGTTTAGTTTCACTGTTAGTTTAAATTGTAAGCATCTCTATGAGACATGCTATTTGCATTAACAATGTCGTACTAATGGTGCGCTTGATTCTCCGTTGAATTTTACGAATAATCTCCAATGTCTATTGTCATTTATAAGGGTTCTGCGCTGAATTGTTTCGAATCTTAAATGTAGATTTTCAGAATTAAGAGTAGATTATGTGATCATGCAATGACTGTCGTCATAGTTTACGATCCCGTCTTAGAAAGTGATATCCTCATCTGTTATTTGGATGAGAAGTGGCCTTTATTAAAGATGATCTTGTGTAATATTAATTGTCTGTTACAATGGTTGCAGCGATAACAATTTAAAATGGGAGATAGAATACCAGCTGCTTCTGTTTATTGTAATGCAATTATTAGGATATATCTAGCAGAATTTCAGGTGAAAATTATTTTACGCCATATTTCACTTAATTTTTTTTAAAGTACTTATCTTTCATTCCGTCCTCGTTAGAGTAAATTATGTTTAGCACCACGATAGCTGCCATAACATCGTTATGTGTTACGCTCCCACGTACCACCTTCCAAAAATCCTATCAACCGTTTTCGTTATACGTATTTGCTTATGGCTCTTTCCAGCTTAGCTCCGTATAATTTCATAACTGTATCTCATTTTCCAAGTGGAAAGGGTCCTAACAGATTCGAACATAAATGGTATTTAAAGTTTGGATATCGGGACAATCATCGAATATCGATATCATCATCCAAGGGGATATTGTTTCCTAGATAATTAACTCTGTATTTTTTACAATTACGCCATTCTGTATAGAATAACAATAAGAATCTTTTTACTGCCATATCCAAAAGTAACTGTATAAGCGAATCAAAACTCATGTATAATAATGGAAGCAGCAGTAATTATCCGGTAACAGATGTGGGTAGAACCGTCTAAGACCAGATCTTATACTGTTGGTGTTGTTAACGTTTGCAAAGTCAGTGTAACTGTAATCTCCAGTTTGATATTTCCAACGGCATTAGGTGTAACGAGCAGTATTTGTTCTGCTGCGTGGTCTAGTTTTTAGTACTCACTGAATGTATTTTGAATGACTGACTAAGGTAGGGCATCGCGAAAGACTTAGGGTATATTGATTTACGTCACTTTTGACAAAATTAGGAATTAATTTGATTGAATCTTACTTTATACGTGGTAATTTTTTCGAATACATCTGCAACGTACAAACTTATCATATTTCAATTAAATTAGTTGTTTTTTTTTTCAATGATTAATGGTTACTCAGCATGAAAAATGATTTCCGGTCACGTGCAAGGGATATGTGTAAGGAATGTCTTATGAATTAAATTTCTTTCTTTAACCTTTACCTATTTTCTTGCAGACTTTTTAACATTGTCCAAAAAATGTTGAAGTAGTCCAAATGAAGCCGTAACCGATGTATATTTTTATAGTCAAATAAAAATAATAACATTGTCGTGGCCATATTCTATAGGCCTATACGTCACTATCGTCGCCGCGTCTTTGAACTGATCTGTATACATCTATGCTCCATCATCTTTGGTAACGGCTTTGGGGTGTTCTTGTAACACCATTACGATCTGCAAATTGCTTTAATCATGAATAAATGGCAGTCTCGTTATTTTATTAGCATTACAAAAATAGTATACTATGTGATGTTTTTGGGTTGTCGAATATAAGCATCTTCGTGTCTATACACGTCTTTATGTTTTGCCCAATTTTGGGAAGGGTAGCATAAAAATAAGCAGTAGCTATACTAATATCTTAATTTGCGTTGATACATTGTGCGGAAATAAGGTGGATGATTTTCAAATGTTTGGCAGAATAAAACGGATCATTAATTATCCTTTAATATCCGTGCTAAATATCTTTAATGCTTCTTCTAAAAACATCTAAATATAAATAAATCATAACCAAAACCTTGTTTCGCTCAGTGTAATCGCTTTTACTCAAGTTGAATCGAATCAATGTGTATTTTTATAGCTATTATTGTGTTATAAAGTATTTACACGTTATCTTGTTACAATTGTCTTCTCGTTTGCTTTAACAAGGTGAGGCCTTTCGTAGTATTAACAAATTATACCAGTCTGTAGACTGTTCGATATCAAAATTTCAAAGTTATTCATATTATAAAATCATGTAGATATTTTTAATCGTAGTTATTAATAATTATGGATATTGCTAATATTGTTCAAAGTTATATTTTGGCATCCAATAGTTTAAGATCTAGTTAGATAAAATGCAATCAATAAAACGTTCATTAAATAATATACTTAATTACTACGGTTTGAATTAGTATTTTAGCAATTTAGCTTACGAGGTTTTTGCAACAACAACAATCTTATTAACGCAGTAAAATCTACACCCCCAAAGAGTATTATTATTATGGTCACTCCTACCTAAGAATTTAAAAATTACTTAATATTTTTTATACTAATTTAAAATTTTGCACGAAATATTTTCAAATCATAGCACGTGGACTAAGTTAGTTATATATGATTATGTAAATATGTATGTCCTACGAACTTCCTGTGATCACAAGAGTCCAGTAAATACTATTCCATCCACTACCTATGTATACCATACCATTGTTTAGTATTCATTTTAATATGTACATTATTGTACATATATGTGATACATATGTACAATGGTCTTTTTATGTGTACTATTTATGAAAGTATAATTAATATGGCTATAATTTATTTACTAGAAACAAATAAGTACAATTCTTCTATGTTGCAAAAAATCTAATTCAGACCTACAATATTTAATTAAAATGTTTTTAGACAAGATTGATTTTTTAGCTCGCAAGCGTATTTAATTCGAATATTTTTTTATATCGTCTGCCATTCAAAAATATAAATCTTAAATAAAGTTAAATGTAAAAGAAAATGGCATCTGTAACTTACAAATTTATTTGTTATTTTTGCGTAGCTTTGTGATCTAAATATGTACTTTCATCTTTTATTTACAAAATCTATGATCTATTCTCGATGCTAAGTATATAATAAGTACGTTGGTCATATTATGCAACATACGTACATTATTTCCATAAAAATTTACCAAAATCTATTTTCTTATTCTGTAATGATATAGTTATCATTGTATACAATAAGAACTTAAAACACTGTATTATTTACATATTTCAAAAGGTATACTTTACAATTTAGAGCTTGTAGAATGTTTTACTAATAAGAATTCCACGTATTGGTAATAAATAGCTCTCGCTCACTGAATGAATGAATCATGGGTTTGATTATTTTTTAGGAACGGGGCGTTAGCAAAATCGAGTCAAGTCCAATGCGGAATTCTCATTAGTTTGCACATTCATTTTTATATATTGTACGTAGGCGACTGCGAAGTACAACGACGTTTGTGTGAATTGCTTCAAACAATCGTTTTCTCCAAGCACGGCCTCTGTTTATACCTCATCGTCTAAAAAGTAATTAATAAAGCATTACTTTCTTTTTAAAATACCTTGTTTTTTTATACACTGCTCAACAAATTGTAGGAAGTAAGGTTATTATAATATTTTTTTACAAATTTAACATACCTACTATTTCTTTATATGTTGTACATCAAAAGAAGCGTTATTTAATATTCATTTTAGTTTTAAAATAATAAAATGATTGTAAATAAAACAAATCATTGTGACAAAATAAAAAATATATATATAAAATTAAAAAAATATATTGTAACAGTGAAAATTATTAAAAGCTAATAGGTAAGTTTTTTTAACAGTGAGTCGGACCTCCCAAGGCATTAGCGACGGCTCAAGTATGAGGTTGTCAGTTGTTGCCTGTGGAATAAGATACCATACTCTGGAAAATGTGAAAAAAGTTCTTTAAATTTTGGGGAAGATCATTGAAAGATTTTCTGCCGAACAAATCCCATGCCTGCTCAAAGGTTGAGACTTGACTGTCAGATGTAATGTAGCATATTCCCGGGATGCGGTCGGGACAAGTACACTATTGTTTACCTATGGGAGTTATCCAAGGTTCTATAACTAACAAAGGAAACTAACACCAAATTTTAACATTGATCGTTTATTGATCGGTTTACAATAAGTAATAAATGCACCTCTTAATTATACTAGAATTTCATGAACCACGCGGGGTTACTATCCTAACTAATCTAGTGTCGGCGGTGAGCTAAAGGGTAGGTTTACGGGGTTAAAGGGTGAACAATTCGCACGTCCTGGACCCACCTTGGTCACGCGCAGCAATTGTTCCTCCAATACAGGAAGCGGGCAGGGTAGGTGCGGGGTGAAGGGTAAGCGATTCGCACGGCCTGGGCACACCATGGTCACGCGCAGCAATCACTACCCAACCCAGAAGACGGACGGGGGCAGGATAGTCTCTACGGGGGGCGGAAGACGAACAATTGTGAGTGTATTGATTTGAGATCGGCCAACTGAACAGGCCACTCTAATAACGTGATATCGTACTCGCGGAACACATTCATCACCAGCCTTCCAGTGTGTGCACGTGCATTATCGTACATAAATATGAAATATTAGCCGAACTGCTATCGGTGAGGGATTACCGTGTGTTGCATAACTTTGTCGCAGTATCGTTCCGCATTTAAATTGCCTTGTAACCAAACGAGATCAGTTCTTCCAACCAGGCAAATTCCAGCTCACACTATTATCGTTCCACCTTGGTATAGATGAACTTCCTGAGAATACTGCAGTTGTGTAGTGCGGCCAGGAATTCGCCAAACTCGCACTCTTCTTGAATCGGGATGAAACTCGAAACAAAGCTCGTCAAAAAGTACACGCACCCACTGAATTTCAGTCCAGTGCAAATGTGCATTCGCCCACCAACACCATAAACGACGTCCTCGATTTTCGCCACGGAACTCTTAGCGATCTCCGTGTACGAATCTGCTCCTAGCAGTTTGGTCCCTAACAACCACTTGATGCAAAAACCACAGTCTTTCTACCACTTGGAGTTGTAATAATAATAATAACGCACACACTCAACATAGCCCCGCACTAGGGAAACCCTGTGTCGCGGGTGCTATAAATACACACATTGGCTCAACTCACACTGGCGCAAAGTGGAAGCGTCGCGTCCCGTATTTTACCATCAACACACGGCGACGCGGGTCGTCGCGCGAAATCTCTCAACTTTAACCAAACGTCGACGCGCGACAGTGTGAGTTGAGCCACAGACAACCACAAATTACACTCAAACTCACGAAATAAATAGATGGAGGCCATACAAATATTTCTCCCGGCCCGGGAATACAACCTGGGACCTCTGCGTGTAATGTGGGGCTATCTACTTTCAGTATTTTGCAAAAAACTATCTTGTCTCTGGGTAGTCACACTACAACTTAATCAGCGACGTTCGGCTACATTTCTTGTAGCCCTCTAGAATGTCCATAATCCGCAAATTAGGGGAACGTGGGGTATTGGGAGCCTGCGGGTAATGAGAGCGGTGTTAAACTGGACGTTCCCAATGCTCGTATTTGTGCAAACGACACTCCTATGTCTTCGTTAACGTTCGACAAGGTTCGAGTCCCGTGGGCGCCCCCGTAAAATTCCGCGTTTAGTCATATAACATGGTTGTGTTTTTCGCTCTGCGCTTATAAAATTTGCTAAATTTCATCATCCCAGGGAAGCATTAAAATGCATAGATATTAAATTGTATTTACTTCCTTTTTCAATTCGATGTTACGCGGGTAACGAGAGCTATTTGGCTCTCCTTATCCCATTGCAATATTCACTGGATATTCCTTTAACACTTTGTTTATTTTCATTACTTTTTAACTTGTATATTTTATTACTTTTATTTTTCAGACTGATTATATATAATGGCTCCCATTACCCGAACCTGTGGGGTAATGAGAGCGAATGACATGTTTTAGTTTTTTCTTCTTTTAACCAAATATTTTATTTTAGTTTCATATTTTTTCTGTGATTACCTAGTACCCAGATATGTGAAGCGTACGTTCATAACTAATACAAATTTAAATTGCATAAATTATGATATTTTTTATTGTCAATTTTCTTTAGTAGGCTCCCATTCCCCCACGCCCCCCGTACTCTTGGTTGCAAGTTAACAACAGCGTATGCAACATCACACTGATTGCACGCAGATTCCAAATACCCACAGCCCCAAGCATCTCTCCCCGAGCTAAATGACGACGTGACATAACGTTTAAAATCACAAAAATTAACTAAAACAACGATAAATTGTTTAGCACAAGAAAAATAAACGTTTAGTGATGATAAACTCTCAATTGCTTACATTAGAAAAACTTGAGCGCTACACCCATTTATGGTTTTGCCACCTAATTTCAAAACGCTTTTGTTTTAATTTTATATTTCGAAGCATAATTTTAATGCAGTTTTAATTTACATTTCTAAAACTGTCAGTGGCCAGTAGGTACTTTTTCTAAAATATTGAAAACGTTAATACAATTGGATTATTCCCTAGACTTCGTCGAGTACCTAGTGTATGTATATCTACGTACTATATTAATGTTATACTCTTGTTACTAAGGATTCAGCCTGACGATTTGTACGAATCACAATAAAAACGTTCGAGTATTTTTTAAACAAAATCATTAGGTTTTTTATGATATCAAGTGACGACACGACCTAGTCGGACACCTGGTAATAAGAGACATACCTGTCCGTAGCAGTTGCAGTGCCACTCGTAGCTTTAAATAACAAAGGTCTCAGGGGCACTGCAGTGCGTCCATCACCCTGAGACATGATTTGACAAGTCCTTTGTGCCTGTATTTTCACCAGCACCCTTCAATACCGGAACGCAGTAATGCTCATGATTGCTTGGCGGCAGAAATGGGTAAGGTGGCAGTACTTTCCTGGATGAAACTCTGTCACGAGGAGCTCTATTTCTACTAACACACGTAAGTCACCGAGATGACAGCTCTTCACTCACCTTCTCGTACTTCTACAGCCAAGGTCATTTATCACTTTACTGCTACCTATTTCAATTTTTGGTAATTTTGATGCAATGAATTGAATGATTACAATTTCTCTTGTCGGTGCCGTTCAAATACCAAGCGGAGGTGCGCCAGACATGTTAACAAGTCCTTTTGAATTTATATTGAAAGAGCAGACTGTATTGAATAAGGGGACAAAGAGGTTACAATTAGGTTAACTACAGGTACATCTAACTACTTTATCAATACAATTTTGGTGTAATTACAGGCACATAGGACTTATCAACTTATGTCTCAGGGTGACGGGCGCAGTGGTAGTGCCCATAACATCTTTGCGATTTAAACCTCTGAATGGCACTGCAACTGTTACGGATAGGCGTGTCGCTTACCACCAGGCGCACGACTTGTCCATCCTGTCACTTGTATTGTACAAAAAAAAAACACTGGTCGCGAAGACTGTTTGCTGTATTACTACAGAGTACCTATACGCAGTATGTACGTTCCTTAAGTGAATTCAGCAAACGATTACCACGGGTACGTACTACGTACCCTTTTCGTTAGGGCTATCTTAGTACTTTAGCTCTGCTCTAAACGTTTAGCTTAAAGGCTGTTTTTCTGTCACGAGTTTGCAGTGGCAGATTTTACAATGATACTCCGTGCATTGAGAGCAGCAGGTGTTTAAACGAACTAGAAAAATGTCTGTGAAATGGATACACATCAACGGACACGCAGACATAGGTAGGTATAGTTACCTAACGAAACCGCAACGGTTCTAGGTTTGACTCCGGAATCCTTAAAAGACAAATTTGACATGACTGGCACACATAACAGCCGAGCGTAACTGTAATCTAATACGTGCTTGTACATATCATCACACATTTATGATAAATAGGTTTGGTAAAGGGTTCAAGAGCACGTTAAGCTTGACACCTGAAAATTAAAGTCAGCTCTATACAGCCATAGATATAGAAAATATATCTATGTATACAGCGAACAAAAACGGTCCAAAGTGGTTCTAGCTTGATGTGCTCTTGATTTGTACCACTGTTCCATGCTGTACGAATATTCTTAACCGACAACGGAGCCAGTAGGGTAATGGAGTCGCGAGGCACAACGGGGCCACTCATAGGTCTAAGTAGCTAAATGTGCTAGCAGTGTATTGCTTTGCGAATTAGCGACCATCTTCAAACGGCGGCCAGCGCGAAAATGACTGGAAGGGAGACTGCACGCGTTCGTTTTTTACGAGTAAAAACCATTTTTGGTCGCGTTAAATCATATTTTGTGTTATCACAAATACACATAAAAAAGGAAGTACTAAAGTTGACACCCTTTTTTTGTTTTATAGTTACGGTATTTCTTAATATATACTGATTAAAATTAACTGCGCCCGTCACTGGGACAAAGTTGACAATGTAACTGTAATTTCACCAGCACGCTTCAAAACCGGAACGCAGTAATGCTCACATTGTTTGGCGGCAAAAATAGGTATGGTAATTCATTTGCAAAAACCCCATACTGCCCCGTTTTTAGTACCCCGTACTGCCCCGTTTTTAGTACCCCGTACTGCCCCTACCCTGGGGCATAATGGGGTATTCATAGGGTTCCAGTATATTTTTTTTTAAATATGCTAGCTGATTAATTTCTTAACCGAAGAATATAGCAAATAATACTTTAATATATTGCCAAAGAGTTGTGATTGGTTTTAATATTAAAACGTACATTTTTTATACCTATTTTTATACTTTATTGGAGTTTTCCCTTAAGGTCCTCGTTGCCACCCCTCCCCCTATAGTGAATCGTCCTAAACCCTCTTCATAAAGGAGAGCTAGGCCCGGCTGCCTAAGTACCTAATTGATGTGGAACCAGCTGTTTAGTACAATATAACTTATTTTTAAACTCGGTTGGCATTAATAATAACACACGCTCCTTGGCCCGCACTAGGGAAAATCCAGTATCGTGTGTGGCATGGATACATACATAGACAACCACAAATTACACCCAAACACTCGAGAGAAACAAAGGTAGACCGTACAAATATTTCTCTCGGCCCGGGATCTCTGCCTGGCAGACCAACATGGTAACCGTTCCACTACGGAGGCAATCTATTACATATACAGGATTTGTATGAAATCATATCATCATTTACCATAAAACACGATAATCTATCGTATCGTCGTGTAAGATCGATCTATCGTGTTACTTTTTTAATACACTAATTATGTTGAATAAATGAGTGCAAAATCTGGAGACTTTTGTTCAATTCCCTCTTTTCATACAATATACCAAATTTAACAATGAAGTTCAGTTATTAAGTAAATAATATCGTTAAATTAGTCGGAATTTCCATTTATATTGAAAAGAAACTTAAGACCCAATAGGTGTCCACGGCGCAACGGCACCATACGTCATGATGTGATATGAATTTAGTTATTATTAGGTATGTGCGATAAACGACTGTCTCGTATGGTTTCATTGTTGCGGAACGAACTGTTTAGTACCTAATTCAAATAAAAAATATAGTTTATTTTTAAAGGCGGTATTTTGCTTTTTTACATTGTCATTGCGTTGTGGCTAATCAAATCGTACATCTATGAATTTCATGGTATTCGTTCAATGATAGACAGATAGTAACACATTTTGAAATTGGCATAAATCCATGTATTAATCTATTCCTTTAAATAAATGAATAATCTTATATAAGACATACAGGTGACAGATGCTAACTTAATTAACAACAATCCTTAGAAATCTAATCAATCTATTTCACGAATGTCGATACGCTCTTTCGATATTTCCTAGCTTTATCTTTCCCTTTCAATTGTTACTTAACTTTATTATTCGGGATGTTTTACTCGTTTTCCACAAACTTACCCTTCTCACTGTTTTTTCACTATCAAAACTTTCCACCAAACGGATTTTTCTTTGGCTTAGCTTGTCTCTGTTTCTTTTTCTTTCTTTCTCTCTCTCTCTCTCTCTCTCTCTCTCTCGACTCATAACAGGTACTGTGTTCTAGGCGCAAACTTGTCTTTTTTTATCTCTCCCTTTCAATTGTGAATTATCTTTACTGTCAAACACGATGACTTTGTTTTCAAATCACAAAATAATATAAAAAGTAGACTATAAATTATTTTATCTTACAGAAAACACGCGTAAAATTATATTGTGTAAGTGTGAATAGGACGCATCGCTTTCGTACAATCTGTCAGAATGACAGCGTGCCGGGAGTATTAAGTAAGAGTCGGGCTATGATTTATAATACTTACGAGTACATAAAGCGCACTATAAGTTTCCGGAACTGGCCACTTACATAAACAATATTTAAAAAGTAATTACAACATTTGAAAATGGAACTCTTTGGCTGTAGAATATAGTTTGTTTCATCTAATATCGTTTCATCTGACTGTAACTTGTTTTTACACTGTGGCGTCATTTTATAAATTGGTTGTCTACATCACCATGGATTTAACTCGTGAAAATTTTCGTAGTAGGTATGATTTTCTACAACTTTAAGTGTAATTTAACAGCTCAGCGGAGCTTCGCTCGGCTTCAAACTGCTTTTGGCGATGAAGCACTATGCAAGACGACTATTTATAGCTGGTTTGCAGAATTCAAACGCGGTCGTGTGAATCTCAGTGACGAATTTCGTGATGGTCGCCCGTCCACTTCTGTGAACGGCTAAGGAGTGGAATTCCCTGCCTGCAGACTTGTTCCTTGAACCTGTTCAAGGCGAGCGTAAATAGGCATTATCTAGGTGTGCATGCTCCATCATCGACCTCATCGTCACTTTCCATCAGGTGAGATGGAGGTCAAATGCACACTTACATTAGAATAGAATAAAAAAAACATCGATGCTGTGCGCCGTATGATCAAAACAGACAGGCAGTGCTTTTGGCGATGAAGCACCATCCAAGACGACTACAGGGTCCGTCCCAAAAGTATCGAACATTTTTTTTGGGAGTGTTGCCGAACGGCGGGAAGCGCTCCGCTTGGCAACAGAAAGTGGTGGGGGGATCTAGCCGATACAGCGCGACCGGTCCCAGTTGGCTCCGAGCACCTGGAGCGGCAGGACGTGCGTTCGCGTAGAGCTCTAAACGACACCTCGTCGAAGTTTTTAAAAGTAGCGCGATGACGGATCCGTTAGAACAGAGGTACGCAGTGAAATTTTGTGTTCTACTCGGCAAAAATACTGTGGAAACCAACGAGATGATTAAACAGGCCTTCAAGGACAAAGCCTTGTCCGAATCCTCGGTCAGGAAGTGGCACAAGATGTTCCGTGACGGAAGGGAAGAGGTGACCGACGAAGCCCGCTGGTCCCGCAGCCTCCCTACAGTCCTGACGTCGCCCCGGCAGACTTCTTCTTGTTTCCCAGCATCAAGTCGAAGCTCAAAGGCAAGCATTGGGGCACAATTAAGGACATCCAAGAAGCTACGACGAGGGCGCTGAAGGACCTACCCGTTGACGTCTTCCAGGGGGCCTTCCGGGCATGGAAAACTCGCCTACAAAAGTGCATCGATGCTGAAGGGTGTTATTTTGAAGAGTACTAATGTATGGTACCGATAAGTTCAATAAAAGTATTTTTCCTGAAAAATGTTCGATACTTTTGGGACGGACCAGATATTTATAACTGGTTTGCAGAATTTAAACGCGGTCGTGTGAATCTCAGTGACGAATTTCGCGATGGTCGCCCGTCCACAGCTGTGAACAACAAATACATCGATGCTGTGCGCCTTATGATCAAAACAGACAGGCATGTGACGTACCATGAGATTCAGGAATCTTTAAGCATAGGCATGAGTCAAATGCAATCTAATACTACACAAACATTTGGGTGTGAAAAAGCTATGCTCTCCATGGATCCCACACAATTTGACTAAGGCTCAAAAAACGGATCGCGTCACTTGGTGCAATGCCATGCTTACCAGATTCAACGAAGGGGCGTCAAATTTAGTGTGGAACATAGTAGCAGGTGACGAAACATGAATTTATAGTTACGGTCTCAAAACAAAGCAGCAATCGAGCTATGGGTCTTTCGAGATGAGCCGAACTAACCAAAGTGGCGCGCGTGCACCGTGCCTCTAAGCGGATGATTGCTTCTTATTTAAAAAAAAACTGGACACGTGGCTACTGTTGCTTTGGAGAATCTTTGTACCGTAGATAACGATTGGTACACGACCATTTGTTTGCCGGAAGTTATTGACAAACTCCGTAAAAGTAACAGTAAACGCCGTATCATCTTGCACCACGATAATGCCAGTTCTCACACGGCTAGACAGACAAATGAATTTTTGAAGGTGAACAACGTTGACCTTATGAACCATCCCGCGTACAGTCCCGACCTGGCACCTTGGAACTTTTATTTCTTTCCAAAAATCAAGGACCAGTTACGAGGTCAACGATTTTCCTCACCTGAAGAGGCTGTCTAGAGTATAAAAAATATGTTTCAGAGATTGTCACGGAGGAGTGGCATAAATGTTTTCAAAATTGGTTCACTCGTATGAAAAAGTGCATTAAGGCTAACGGAGAATATTTTGAGAAACAATAAATTCATTTCTGACCATTTATAGTATTTTTTTCTTATTTATTCAGGAAACTTATGTGCGCCTCACGTACTTGTGAAATATGCAGACTGTAGACGCGAGAAATTATCAGACAATATCTAGCTTTTATAATGCTGTAGGTAAATAGATACTAATACTCATTGTATTTATTTGAAAATGTTGCACTTTTAGTCTAATACATACATTATGTAGGTATACTAATATACTGCTATGATAAAAATGTTTTATATTTTTCCTCTTGTATTCAATCTGAATTTGTGTTATATTAGTGAATTAAGTGTTTATCTATCAATCTATCTAATACTGCCCTCGTAACGAAAAAACGCACAACTATGCATACTTTATACAGCCTTTTCTCGTTCTGAGGGCAGAATAATACTTCACCCAGCCTGGAGGGAGAGTCCCCACATAACCCCTGAGTCTCCCTGGGCTCAGGGGTATCCATAAAGATTTCCCCCGACAAAAAAAAAAAAAAAAGAATAATACTTCAATGTTATGTAAGTACCTCCCAATAAACATGGAAATAAAATAGTAATTACAATCTACCTATGTCAATCTCCGATGTACAATTTTACTCAAATATGAATATAAATTTATACTAATCTTCATAACACTTCTTAAAACTTCAATAATATTTTTCTTTTTGGCAAATTAAGGTCCAAAACCACTTATTACAATGTCCACTTCGCCTTTTCTCAACTACGAACTTGATGTATAGGTACTTTCTTTCTTGGACGTGTTAGTTTTATTAAGGATTAGACAGTCCTAGGGAGACCCCTTTAAGCATGAAACACACAGAGAGCGGGTGCTAGTCGGGTCGGGACCGCGGCGGTCTAATTCCGTGTATTTATAAGAACGCGAAGAGCGCGGGACGACCCAACTCGCACCCGCTCTCTGTGTGTTTCACGCTTTAGGGGGGTTTAGTCTTCAAGTTCCCTTTGCCATTGTATGGATTTTTTATGACCATTGCATGTTACTCGTCTACCATGTAGTTACAGTATTGAACCACTACGTCTGTACTTTAATGGTGTTCACGATAGGGCACGTACTTACCGCTGAAGCACGACTTGTTTCGCAGAAAAAGAAAGAGGTTAATTATATGCCAATGTGTATTATAAATTATAATATACAGTATGTATATAATAACAAAACTGCATAATTTCCCTGATCGAACGATCTTAAACAGACATCTAATCAGCTTTTACAGCGTGATTAAATAACAAACAACCATCAGTCTACACTTGTACTTATTGTTGGTGTAGAGATGAGGTCTAGTATAAGCGAATTAAGGTAATTATATAAGTAGTAATAGTATAACTATTTACAATAAGGCACAAAAAAAAAATCGAATTGATTGGTTTGAATCTCATGCTGAATTTAACGTACAAGTTCATTTTGGTTGCCTAACGTTAACGGAGTTGATTGTATTAATAGTATCACTATAAAAATACATCAAATATAAATCAGACAATGCCGTCAGACTTATCAGGCCCCTTTCGTTTGGGTTGAACAAACGAGGGAGTCAGGCAGATGTTTATGACGAAATCATAAGGGTTCCTGGTTTTCACTACGGACAGATAAAAAAATTATACAAAAAAAAACTAACGTTGATATTGCCTATACGACTTAGGCTCAATTTATATTGCGGCGGAACGGAATGGAAGTGAATTTTTGTAGCGATATTGTACATAGCATAATGAACTTTGTAGTCAATTATGTAACGTACAAACTAGATACGAGCTAATTCGTACGCGGAATGCGCGTGCATTCTCGAGCATGCGCGATATACATAAATTGAGTCTTAGGGTCGTATTCTAGAACTCTACTCAATGCTCAAGTCAGGATTTGAGTATGGTTTAAAGCACTTGATATCATACTCAAGTCCCTGCCATTAGGGTCGTATTTCCAGCGCAATTCTGACGTGAGCATTGAATAGAGTTCTAGAATACGACTCTTAGAGTTCCTAAATAGTTTCCAAATTATTCAAAAGCATACTTACATATGATTTGAACAATTTAGGATTTCAAGTATAGAAATGACACAAATACTTGTTTAATCAATAAAAATATATAATAGTTGAAATAACAATAATAATCATATATTACAAACACACTAAAATCACTGTTAAAGATTCTCCTAAAATGACGGTTCAGTAGTCCCAGGGATCGCGCCAAACCTGAAAATGTTAAAAAAATTATATTACAACTTTTATTTTAACTTTTATGAATTGCGCTACAAAAATTCATTGCATGGAATGAATGATCAATGCTCAGATTTGCGTGCTCTTCAAATTAGTTATTAGAGCACATGTTTAAGCACTGGACTACATATAAGCTTCGAGTTTTCTGTTGAACCCCAGAACAGTGTAGTAATTTTAATATTTTAGTGTTACGCTTAAAATAATGATTAATGAACAGGAGAACGAAAATTTATTCGCGTACCACCAGTGGAGTAAAACTGACGGCACGATTGTAAAAAAGAAGAATTTGTAATTTGATCTACAACTAAATTTTTAAGAATTTATATTATACCATGACAACATAAAACATTATTATGAGCAATATTACACATACATTTATTATATAAATAAATTACTTCTCATAGTGCACACATAGAATATAAATTTCAATTAATTATGTAACTTTGTTGACTATAAAATAATCAAGGATAAAATAAAACAAAAATCCAACGAGTGTTTGAGATTGCCTTGTTGTTGTAGCAACTTCAAGAGTCAACAAAGCTGGCTGTGATATGCGATGGAACCATTCCACAACCACTTTGTCGGCTCCCTGCTGCAACAGACGCCGATGTTGGTAACGTGGTGGTGAGTCGAAAAAGCGCCGCCGGTGAGGTTCACACTTGACGCTCATCAAAGCTGGCTGTGATATGACAGGGGAACGCACATGACAACCACTTTGTGAGAGACAAGTATGATATGCAGCAAGCACAGTCGCGCCGTTCGAGGTCATGTCGCACAGCCCAACTCGTCAAAAATGGCTGTGATATGAGTGGACGACAAAGCACAACCATTTTTACGAATGGGCCACGGACTGGCAAAAGACTTCTCTACCTAGGACGCAGCGGTCTCCGTAAACCGACCACATCAAAGTGGCTGTGATATGAAGACGGATAGACATTTCACGGCCGCTTTGACAGGCTAGGCCCGAGAAACGAGAAGTGGCTGCTGCTAGAGACGACGTCCGCTCGAGAAGGCTGTTACGAATGAGGCCATGCTCATCAAAGCTGGCTGTGATAGCTACGCAATGATCTATAACAAACCGACTTTGATGGCAGGGCCACATTGAATAAACCTGAAAGCTTGCATAAAATCAACTGTCGCAAAGGCATTCACAAATAAATTTGATTATTCCACAAGTATGCTCAATATGATTACTCCATAAATACATTTAGTTTAACATTCCTTTAAAGATTATTTTACATTTTCATTAAATCAGTTAACAACAATTAAGTACATTTGTGTTGTATAAATACATTTAAAAATTACAATCTAAGCTATGTAAATAAACAAATATAATAGTAACAGAAATAAATAATGGAACATTTTAGTTTGAACTAAGAACATTTTAAAAATGTCGAATACAATGCAAATGCGACTAACCAAAGTTGAAAAATAGTACATTATTTTAGAAAAGGAAATAAAGCATTGGCTGGATGAGTAGGAATTAAAAGACCAGACTTCTCTTCTCATGCAAATACAATTCCAACAATTGCCATTTATATCCAGGTTTATATAGAGCTTTTCTCCAAAATTTTAATGAAAAAGATTCATAGTTTTAAAAAAAATGACAACGGCGCAAAATAACTAGCTTTTAAATTTCGGACTTTTTTTTAAATTTCTCAGTGCACAAGCAGGACTGAAATTCAGTTTTTGAGTATCTACATACCCGATTTTACGATTACGAGGCATATGTCTAATAATTTGCTACGTTACGTGAGTGCGATGAACTCGTTCTTATGTAATTACATTAGCATTCTACAAACAATTCCTATAACTGGTTTGCACTAAAAACAATAATTATTAAGTATCGAATAAAAAAACAGTGCGCATTGAGAATAAGGACCTGGATTCGCATATAAATAGAAAATAGTAGAAACACGAAAATTTCCAAAGCTTTTCCTATTTTCTGTCTTTATCTACTAATAATAATGTGCCAAACAATCGTACCAATTACCTGGTCTCAAACTAGGGAATTTCCTATATATTGAGTACCAGAGCAACGGACTCCAATCCAGGGCACGACGCGAAACACCCAAATCAGAACCAATTTAGAAAAGTTCATTTCACAAATTGGTCCTACCGGGAATCAAACCCTGGACCTCCAAATCCAGTGCCCACAGTGCAAACCGTTAAGCCACTGAGGTTGTCACCTAGCCAGAAAGAGACAGAAAATGTGGTGAAAATCCGTAATCTTCTGAAGGCAACTTTCGTATATTGACTTACGCACTTGTCATTGACATTCATAAGAGTTAATTATCCAGGAAGGCACTTATTTATTATTCGACACAATAATAGTTTTGTCATATAAGCTGCATAACTTTAAGTAATATACACAAAAAGTTAGTCTTTCCTTTTTTATTATTAATGCGATCAAATAAAATAAAATCCCAAACCCAAAAAACCCAGAAAACAAACGAGCCAAAGTATAACATCAGACAAACGTTTATGAAAGAACTCATTTTATCAATAAAAAAAAATATTATTACAAAATTCAATATGTTATGGCACTTCCTGAAAATTATCAGCAATTTTGTTTTCCGCTATCCTCTAAAGTACTAATTTAAACAACAAGGTTATGTCAATAATATGCTTAGATATATTTATGTTAATAAACTTGTTGCTTAGATATCTAAAAATATGTTTCTCGCGTTTTACTCCGAACCGCTATTTTGCAAGTGCTGGAGCAACACTACAATTAGTGGAGCAATATTATTAATAAGCAAATCTGTTTTAAAGAACTATTTTCTTTTTAAATCACTTGTACGACTGTATTCGGTTTTTTAATCAGAACGTATTTATACGTATTTATAGTACAGTGGCGCAATGGTTATTTTTATATAAATACGTACAAATGAAAAAATAATTAATTATAATTTATCTTGATGACCTATTATTGAGTTAGTAAAGTCGGTCCTTCAATACAACACTATTTATATTTCATCAACGTAGCAACTCACTAAACGTAAGTTTACTATTTCAATTTAAAACTCCGCCATGTGAAAATCACTGTGAATGTCAACGTCAAGGGTTTTTTTACAACAAAAAAAACGTTTATTCCCAACAGTTCCATGTACTCCGTTCCACAAAAAAGGGTTCTATTACAAAAACGGCGGGCTTTCGAGGTCACCTCAAAAATATTCAATATATTTTTCTTAATTATTGAAAATATTTTTAAACCGAAGCCGACTTTATAAGAAACGCTCAATAAATAATAATAAAAACGCTAATCACGCTTGTGGACACACAGGAGATACTGTTGAGTGAGAAGGAGACAGAACATAAAAAAACCTTTGGAAATACAGATACGAATGTACATTTTTCTGATTTTCATACAAATCCATGAACAACTTCTTATTCATCACATGGACGCACTAAGCATTTTTAAGTTTGAGTTTCAAAGCAATTTCACGAAAATTTTGTATGTCTCTATTTACCGTGGTGATGAAATTGATTTCAGTGAAACCTCATTTCAACAGACGAACGAATGAACTCTTCGTCGATTTTGAAGAGCAAACACATCTAAAATAATCGTTTCCCACCTACTATGACAATCCATTACCAATCCCTATTTGTAAAGTATAATCATGTCAATAAATTATTCACTAAAACAGATTTAGAACTCCTTAATGATAGAAATGAATAAATATTAATAAAAATATCAATTTAAATTGAATTATGTAACCATATTTTGCGCAAAGCAAAACAACGCGCTCGCTGTAAATGGCAAATTTTGGTAAGACGTGGATTAAGCTTGAAAGTTATTATTTATTCCCGCATGTCGATTAATTCTCATTTGTACATTAACCAAGCTCAGTGACGAGGAAATACTGCTAGTTTTTGCGCAGAAATGAATGCAGTTAACATGACTATGGTGTACGACCGCGGTATGCCGGGGACGCTTCAGGTAAGTTCACTATCATCAACCGTTATACAGCGTACGAATTCCATACAGTCGACCACACTGGCGGATACGTAACGTAACGAATGATCTAAGGATCGAGATAAGTAGATAAACTTTCTATTTTTGTTGCATTTTGTAATATTATACTAAAGCCGTTTGGACACTTTATTTGAGACCGTCATACCCTCTATTATCCTTCATAAAAACTAAGAAGCGACTAACAATCTACCTTTGTTTCGAAAATCAGGAAAGATACCGACACTGAAACAGACCAGACTCGCGTACACAATAGCCGTCAAGATCATGCACACTGCCGCCGTCAAGACGTCGTGTATTGCAATTTCTGATATGCGAACAGGAAATTAATCCTATCGGCGATCGACGCCGTCATACTTTGAAAATGCATCTTTTCTTCTTATGAGACATGCATGATAGAATATTGACAAAAGCATTTTTAATTATTCAACAGAGTATAAACGAGTAAAAGACTTTCCACAAATAAAGTTTGATATTTAAAAATTTTAAAATGCTAATTTTATGTACCCGTTGTGGGTAGTTTTGCTTAATATACAAGGATCAAAATTTATCAAATCCAAGATTTCGTCAAGTCTTAACCAACTTCACTAATTAACATATTAGTATATATTTAGTTTCTTGGTAATTAAACTAACGGTTAAAACTAGAGCGATCATGAAATTTTGCAAATATCTGTAATCGATATTCATGTGACGAAGACACAAAACAACAAGTGTTTAGTTAATAATAGTTAAGAACATATAGAAGAAAACGTTAACTTTGTAATTTAAATGTTATATTGAAATCACGAACATACGCGTTAGTTTCAATAAAAAAATGAAATACCGTTAATTCTGCTACCGTTGGTAGAAAACATAGTTCTTTAGACAAGAATTGGGTAAAAGTACACTTTAAAAATGCATCCAACAAATTATGGAAAAAACGACATGCGAACGAAACGAAATGCTTTAAATGTTTAATAAGAGAAAATCTTCAAACCGAAACGCTAAATATAATTTAGGATTTTTTTATGTGGGTAAAGAACCGTCTAAAACTTAAAAAAGCAAACGTTGGATTTAACCGTTCGGCATTTTAAGCCGGATTTAGTCGTGTCAAAACATTTGAAATCGTGGAAGAAAGTACATTAAATTAAAATAGTGTTTACTTTTTAAATTTGAATATGATGATGAATATGATAAAATTTTTATAGAAGTTGATATAAATATACAGGTAATTTAAATACAACAAAAATAGAGTTAAAACGACTCACACGAATCTTGTAGATCCGAAGTTAAACATTTAAAATTCTTGATTTTTTTTTTCAAACGTTGGGAGGGCGGGCACACGCAACTTCGTGGCGTCTTGTGTAGATCTCGGAAATGAACTGGCAGATTGGAAACGCCACCCGCGCATGCGCCTGCCGTTAAATAGTGAGGATACGCGTTCGGTCGTTTCCAGCCACCTGTCCTTTTTATTAACATTGGCAACTAACCATATTAAGGTGATGGAAAATATCGATTGCTTTTTAAAGTGAAGGTATATTGCAAATTAGACCAACGAAAACAAATAGGTTTTCTTTTTAATGAATCTATTAGTTTCGTAACCCTACAACAATAGCGATCCAATGCATTTAAAAAAAAAACACATGACCGGAAATAGGGACCTATATGGCTTAAGCCGAATTCACATTCACATTTGTTTGACGTGTCGAGGCGTGATGCGTCAGAACGGTATCGGTTTCATACATTTAATATGGATAGATTTATATTAGTGTGTCGCAATCTGTCGTGACGGCTTGTGTGTGTATGAAACCGATACCGTTCTGACTCTTCACGACACGTCAGATAAAATGTAAATCCGGCTTTAATCTGTTACTAGTATACTTTTAATGTCAGTAAAGATTGCGAAGCTAAATTTTGAATTCGGAAAATATTCGTAAAGCCTTTTTAGTACAATCTTCTAGGTCAAACAAAAAATAATAATAATTAGTAATATAAATTTTGGATTACGGCAAAACTTCAACAAAACATACATATAATACATACGCTGTTTAAATAATTTAGTACAAAAATATGGATCGCTACAGTGCAAGTTGAAGAACAAATTGAATAAGGTATTTAAAGAAATAATCATTCATTAGTAACAATAGTTTTTCCTAATTGCTATAATCTCTCGAACTTAAAACTCAAATTCACTACAATAGTTCACTCCGGAAACGCATTTCCGAGTAGGTACACCGCGGCGCACATCCCGTTCTCAAAACGACACTGTAGACACGTATCTAACTGGCTATCAATTAATTAAATGCTCATTCCTCTCATACGATCAAAGAAATCAATATATGTACTGAAAATATATCGTTTTATACCTGGTGAATTGAAATATTGCTTTTTAGTTTCTTGAAATGACGGTAGGTACATTCGTACATATAGTACGAACATACTTCTGCAAATTACTAGCTTTCAAATAATTATTACAAAGTTTACGGAAGGTTCGTAGAAAACAGTTTTCAAAATATATTACAGTCGAAGTGGGATGAAAACAGATCAAATGGTGAATACTACTGTTTTTTCATGAATATAAATTTCATACAAACAATTGCCTTTAAATCGTTATACCTAAAAAAAATAAAACAAAAATTGACATTCAAAGGAATGAAACAGTTCGCTTCAGGCACAATGCATTTTATTACATGTTTATCATGTATCAGTGTTATAAAGTACAAATTTAGTGTATTGATTTTTAAAAATTGCGCTCGAAATAGCGATAAAAATTACAGTATAAAAATTTACACAGGGAGTAAACATGATGAATTTAACATTATTTCAATCAGATATTTCTTGATTGCATGTTAGTATAACCACATTGTTTTGGCTGTTGAATATATTTAGGACCATTCCCAGAAAATATTTATTTAACAAAATAATAATTTGCTGTTGAAGAATCTATATAAATATATGTTAAAGTTACTTTTTATGGATTTTATTATTGTAAACAGAACATACACTATAAATAAAATTAGAAGTGCGTGGTTCCCTCCCTTAAATTTGATTTTTTTTTAATTTTTGTGGTAGTGCACATAAACAATTAATATTTCATATATACGCCAACGAATATTTAGCCAATTATATGATTCACAATGACGAAAAATAAAAACAGTTTCAAAGGGAAGATCGTAACGTAGCATATATGCAAGTTAAATCGAGTTGTAATTTTGTGTTTGTGGCGCTGTTACGGTTAATTTGGTTTTGTAGTTTGTTAACAAATCAATAAGTTTGAATGAAAAAATTGATGTGTTACCAGCAGATATGGGAAAAACTGCTTATATTTTTAATTTTTGAAACGTTATGATTTTTTAAAAAAGCGTGCTTTTTTAAACGCTTTTTAGTTTGAAGCTAACACAATCGTTTAGAAAACGTTTAAGCGCAAAGACTTTTATGGTAAAAAAAGCGATGTGTTGATAGCGAACGCAAGAGTAGACCACTAAAGGTTTTGATAAGTAAGTTTTTTGTAAAAAAAAAAAAGAGTTATATTTTTATTTATGACATAACATTATTATATTAACATTTTGTTCATTGGCGTTTAAAAGCGTTCAAAAACATAAGCCGTTTAACTTTTGTAGTTGTTAACCGTTGAAATGGAAAAAACTGTTTATTTTTTAACGTTAAAACGTACGCTTCAAAAGCGTGCTTGTAAAAGCGCTTTTCACTTAAACGCTATTTTGTTCGACGCTTAAAAAGTCGTTTAGAAAAACGCTTATGCGCATAAACTTTACGTTTAAAAAAGCTTGCAACATTACGTTGAATTAATTTGTTTAGAAAACATAGATGGCACAACTTGAAACTTAGGTACGTTGTAAAAAATGAAATTGTTGAGTACCAGTATTGTAGACCAGTGACCAACGCTTACGCTTAAAATGAAAAGCGTGCTTATTTGCGTTATCTATTTGCGCTTATTTTAAAAATCAGACTTTTAAAGTGCTTTTCGTTTAAACGCCCACCTCTAGTTACCAGGTGTACCTATATACGAAAAAGATCCTTATGAAATACAATAATTTCTCACAATACCAAGAAATATTTACTCAATTTACCACTTTAAATTTCAATCCAAAATCGGACTTTGGAAGTAATTGAACGTAAAGTGGTATATTGAATAAATATTGTGAGAAATTGTTGACTATACAGAGAAACTAGTAGTTAAACTTGTGAAAACCGGGTTCCAACATGTGTGGATTTGTAATGAGGACTCAACACGTTGCATTCCTTTCATACGACTATTATTATTTTCGTAAACAGTTTTTAAATACGTTTTATGGATAAACAATAGCCAACTAACCAATGATATTTAACGAATATGACCTAGATATGACCTCAGATATTTAAAGAATTTTTAATTTAAAGAAATTCTAATGAGGGCGTTGCAAAAAAAAAATATGAATGGACTTTCGTGTAAGACTCCGCTTCTAGTGCACCTATAAAAACTGTGACTTCTTAAAAGTACATCCTTTCCATTTCTGAAAGACAACTTTCAACAAAGAATTTGGACATATAAGTTTAAGGATTTCCCATAGATGGCGCTACGGCTAAAAAGTCGTTGAAAAAGCCAAAATACAAAGACACGACAACAAACACAGAAAATTTCGTGAGGTCCGCTGGTTCGTTTCGTGGCTTAATTGATATAGCGTCTGACACGGTATGCTAGAAGAAATCGGTTCGAAACCGGCCCGATCGAAGGAATTTTTTCTGAGTGTTCGATCTTTGTATTTATAATTAATATTAAAATGTTAAAAAATTAGATCAAAAACTTTGATCGCCTCTCCTGTAAAAAAGTGAACTTTTGACATGCGGCCGTTTAGCATTTAAGCGACGATATGTAGCGTGTAGTGTAATATAAAGTAGACGGACCTACTAAATTAAAAAATACATGAAACCGGCGCAGACAGCTCTCCTCTCTACGTAACTTGTATGTATAGTCTACGTATGTCAGCTACTGCATCGGTGACATTAAAGATCGATGTACGGTTTGTATAGGTTTTAAACCAATAACGTTTTGAAATACGATGAAAATAAATTATTAATGTATAGTAATTTTCATTGTATTGTCACGAACTTACGAAACGCGTTGCAAAAAACATAACACGTTAGTAATTCGTATCCATTCGTATCGGTGTCAGCGGTTCATTGCACTGTAATACGAATGAGCTTAAGTAGTGTAATTCAAGTCGTTGACTCGCGCCGAAGACCGAGCGATCGGAACACGGTCAATGTCAATGGTACTAGGCAACGATCATTAATATGAATATATCAGGCCATTATGAGGTTTCGCTTTATTACCTAGGAATTAGTATTTCTATTCGACCAATACGATGGGCTCATCATCTTAATTAAAGTTTGGATTGGATTTGGAAGTTTGGATTGTCTCAGGATCTTGGATTTTGGAAATAATTCTTTTTGCTTCTAACTTGCAAATATCGAAAAATACATAGTGAATGGGTTTTAAGACTCGGTACACAACAAGAATGAGAGTAAACAATAGGGAATACTCTCAACCGTGTTGTGGAAAAATCGCTGAAGATAAATATAAATCTGCAACTAATGAGCTCCGTAAAGTCAAGAACTGAATCAATCGGAAATTACGCTATAATTTAACGAATAAATGATAAGTGTCGCGAGACAATGTAACTAACACACCACCAGGAAACACTTTCTAATCTATGAACCAAGTAATGTTTATATTAAAGATTGGCAGATTGACAATACGAAATACAATACTGGTTCAAGGTGAGATCGTTAATTAATTAACAAACAAGCAGTCTAATAATCCCAAAACATTGTTCAAATTGTCGTTAGAAGATATAGGGCGAAAATACTTCGCAATGAATCACTACAATGAAAATTCTCTTCCCGCAACTTGTATTTGAGGCGATCTCATAATTAACAGCGCATAGCTTAAACGAGGCAATATAACTACGTCTGTGGATATCACGAGTTCCGGGTGAAATTAAACGATGAAAATCCTATTTAAAAGCATTGTGTAGATGCACTGACACACGCTAAATTGATTTTCACGCTTCATAGCACCACTTCATTTGTATACTACCTATAATATATGTCAAAATTTAATGCAATTATTAAAGCAGGTAAGGTAGCAATCACGTTACTGTACAATAACAAATACGTTATTTACAATACTGAATTCTTAGTTCACTAAAATATTTTAAAATATATGAATTATAATTTGTGAAGCACTAATTCGTAAAATAGTAATAATATACAATACAAAGAAAATGTTAACCGCTAATACATTATGCAAATATTTTGTTGTTACTTAACAAAATAAACCACATTAATTGAAGAAATAAAATTTTTAAGATAATGGCTAACATTTTCTTCGTATGATGGAGATAGCAAGGTACATAATATATAAAACTAACACAAGTCTTGCGTTGTGGTATTCTTGCGGGCTGACGGATGCTGTCTAGGAGATTATGTGCTCAGTCCGCATGAAAGACAAGGTAGTGAGAATTTTGATGTACGGGACATCTCACTACCCATGTCTTTCATAAGGTAAAGAGCAGCCGACGTCGCGCTGCTCGGAGAAAACGCTTTCCACCGACAGACACGTGGCCGGGAAAAGGAAAGAGGTTGTAGGAGCGAAAAAGGATTTATGTTCAAAATAATGCAAAAAATACATTCCATACAGCAATAAAATATTTAGCGAATATACATTAATAATGCTTAATTGTAAGCAATAAAAATTAAATTCGCCCTATGTCCTGGCCACGTGTCGCAAATGTTATATAAGTACATACATGGACAAATATTGGATAGTGTAACTTCGCGTTGAAATACCATTTTATACTAAGATCTTAAAAGGTCGCTTTTTGTATCTTGTTAAATTGTTAAAATCCAAGTTAAGGATGTAATGAAGTACGGTCTGTTTTGAATAAAGTATTAAAACACTACCTTTCGCTAAGCTATTTTCTTAAAAGAACACAAATGCCTAATAGAAACCACACAAAAATACCAAGCATATGCAAAAATGATGACAATTACTACTTTTGGGCAACAGACCGGAACTGTTTTAAAAGTTTTAGGTAAAAAGTAAGTGTGCGTACTAATATTGAGAAGAAAGTGCTGCGGCGAATTGCCGTAGAAGTGAATTAATTTCCATTTTTTAAAAGATTGTTTATTTTAAACTGTTCCATTATAAAAATTGATTAATGTACTTATTGAAACATTCTCTGGAATTCAATGCAAAGATACACTATTAAAAGAAAAAAATAACGAGCAACATATATAACGAAACACATTTCAAGTAAAGTTCATTATAATAATAAATGTTACATTAAATTTAATATAATAAGATAAACCCAATAATAAAGTACAAAAACATAGATCACTTAATATTCTGAGATGGTTGTGAATTCATAATTATACTACAAAAACATCCATATAAAACTTATATAAACTGCATACAATTAGATCCAACATTGCTCCTAGTGTATCAATGGTACATAATATAAAAAAAAGATAGAAAAAATAAATAAAAGTAATAAGAACAATTTATATACTACAGCGAGTGGTTTTCGCACAAGTATCCGATGCACGGCACGGGTCCATCACAAAACTGTTAAAATTGATTCTGATCTGGGTGTACTGGGTCAAACACTGGAGTTAATTTCGACTTTCTGGTACTCATAGCATAGGAATAGTTTAAGACTAAGTCCTTAGTGTGGTTGTCTGGCACATTATTATTTATTAAAACAGGGCTACT
Organism: Hyposmocoma kahamanoa; assembly: GCF_003589595.1. Classification (NCBI taxonomy): domain Eukaryota; kingdom Metazoa; phylum Arthropoda; class Insecta; order Lepidoptera; family Cosmopterigidae; genus Hyposmocoma; species Hyposmocoma kahamanoa. Next base: position 13,830,779 of record NW_020653200.1, on the reverse strand, counting down.
TAAACACGGATAGTATTTATACTAAAATTGCACACCAACAAGCATATCATCAGACATCATTTCATAATAATTCTGAATGTAGACCATTCAATGTCCATTCATTAGTGGAAGTGAGCTACGACACGCCACTAATCACCAAAGAACATCTGTAACGTAATGGTATATAATTATACCCCACAGAACACGCGCGCCCCAATTGTTTATTACAGAATATAATTGACTACATATGTTATGGAATAATAATAATATAATACGTAATTCCATAGCATAAAATTTTAAACTTATACTCATATTTACTTATAGTTTGTCCAAAATCAATGAATATGCGTACAAGTTGGTACAAAGATATTTATCAAAACTCCAGTAGCTCTCACTACAATCTGTAAACTAACCATTAAAACACTCGAGCATTTAATGTAGTATAGAAAAGTCTGTTTATTACTCTTATTTGTAACATGCTTGAAGATCAATAATTAACAAATGTATTAATCGTGAACTTGTACCATCTAGTACAAATGGCAAATCAGAAATATCATAATAAAATATTTCACAAACAATAAAAAAAATATATACGAGTAAGTACATACGCAATTTCTCAATTTCGTGAGTTAAATTAAATAAAGATTCCAAGAATACATTTGACGAGGATCTGGTCGTGATATAATTCAAGATTATAATAATTGTTTAAGAAGTAAATTGTGTGGGAAGTGAATGATCTGAAGATGCTATGAAACTTGATAAATCATACCTACAGAAGATTTTATTTTTCACAAAAATTCCTGGTTAATTTGGGACAAAACTGCTGCCATTGCTCAACGTACCTACCGAATGAACTGAATAAAGACGTAACTCCATAATTAATTTCGTGATTTACTTGCCAAGTTACAAAGTTATAAGAAATAAAACTTTTATTTTGTTTACGAATTTGTAAGTTCCGTATTTTTTCCGTATTTTTTCCGTGTTCTGCAATGTCAACATTTTTGATGGGCTAAATAAAAAAGTAAAACGCTACGTAAGTGCCTATTGGCATAAAGTAAACAATGGACGCCCACCAGTTGAGCCGGACGCGTAAGTAGACGACTCGCACACTCGCGCACGTGACTTACTTTCTACGGAAAAATGGTTATGTAGTGACTGGGGCAGACGAGCCTCATATGACAAATGCATACTGCAATGTACGCAATGCTATTTAAGCTTTACTTTAATAATGATAATTCACAACCATTTTTGTCTGCAACCGACAGTATCTGGAGAATCCAATAAAGATTTTAAGAGCAGCGCTACACTGCTACACTTTTAGATATAGTACATTTCCTACATATTGAATTAACTTCTTGATCGTAAAAGGAACAACGATACGTGTACATCTGTTCCTACACCTTTCAATAGTGTTTAACGTGACGTACACCACAATCGTATCTTTGTATAAGAACGGTAACAAACGTCTTTACCTACGTTACTAATTTTAAACATGTACGCACTAGTTGTAAAGGCCATGTTACGATTGTTTAAGATTTTTTCTTTTTAATTAAAAATTAAATGCGTATTTGACTTCCATCTCACTTGATTGAACGTGACGATGAAGTCGACGATATCGTCTTGAAAGGCCCAACTTATACCGTTCAGGGAACAAGTTTGCATGCTGGGTATGGCCGTTCGCCATATTAATGTGGAAGCGAAAAGCTTCGTGCGAATCCTTGGAATATCGCGCGGGACACGTGGGTTGCCCTTTAAGTCGGAAGCCTATGCCCGGACGGGATGACGGTCGAGGACACTGCGACCGTCATCTCCGGCACTGGCGCGGAGAGCTAGTAGAGGATGAGGTAGATAGCCTCCGGTCCCTCCCTCCAACCGCGTAGGTTTCTCGGAACTAGAGAGACGCTTTGGCGTCGGGAGATGAGAGTGCCTACAGGTCTGCCACCAATTAAAAGAGATTTATTAGTAGACTTGAGTCAACGGCTTAGCAGTGGCAACCGTTAGTTGCGCAAACTAGTGAGCGTGCCTACAGCTCCAGTACCTATCTGGAAAATAGGGAGGGTTGCTATACGTGCACCCGGGCATGCGTTTGGGTAGCTTTAAATTTGACACGATTGGCATCGCCCCAATCGGAGACTGCCTTAACTGTCAAATCCAAACGACTAACCATGGGCTCTCGACAAGACTGGATTTCTTCTCCACTGAACCTTGCACTAGTCAAGTGCCTATCTACAACTGTGCTGTCATCAGCATATCCGAAGGTACCTGGAGTTAACATATCGTTGATATTAAAAGCCTTGCGTGCCAAACCTTGTCAAAGGAAAGCCTTTGACAAGGTTTGGCACAAATATCCAAAAACACTGCAAATACTTCGCTATGCCATTCTATAACCTTGCTCCATAAGGCACTTTTCGCTCTTATTACGTGGGCATAATGATGAGTCCCTAAGTGAGAAGCATACAAAAAAAGATCTCCAGTAGATCGCCCTCGTCGCAATCCGTACTGGCGATCAATGAGGAGCTCGTTCCATAGTCTTGCAGAGTATGAAAGTGACTGAGATAGGTCTATAGTTGACAGGTTCAGCTCTGCTTCCTTCTTTAGGCACAGGTTGTACGTTTGCAAACTTCCACGACCTGTGAACTACATCAGTCTCAAGGGAGAGGCGATACCAGCGTGTTAGAATAGGAGACAACACTGGTGGCGTACAGTTGCGCAGGACTATTGCTGAAATCCTTTCTGGGGGTCGATTCAGAACCTTACGATAACTCAGTTTTCGACCGATTTCTTTTCATTTTTATTCACAACACCCGAATCGAACGTCAAACAGTCGTATTCGAAACGTAACCGAAATGACTTCACACCCGTACGATTACTCGAACTTCTAGACTACAGGCTACAAACGTATTCAGAACACAGTTATCGAATGAAAGTTACCGAACGTCCTATTGTTTACAAAGCTAGAATGTAATATGGAAATCTCTTATTATTATAAATAAAGTCTGGATTTTATTGAATTTTATTAATTTATTTTAATGCAATTCCTATATTTTACTTCAAAGTCTTAAAAATGTATATAAAAGAAATTTCATTTTTCTTATAATCTATTTCACCGCCTAACTCCGTAAACGCTGTTAGATAACGATATCGTATCCGAATCCGTATCGAATGTTAAACTCGAATGTTCTAAATAGCTCGGAAAGCGCCCTTCGATTCGAGACCGATATCCAATCGAACGATTCGGTTAAAATATCGAAGAGTTCTGAATCAAGGTCCTGCTGGCTCTCTAGCCTTATTCACGTCTAGAATCCGCAGTATCTCTTTTTGAAGTATACGAACTGGTGCCATAGTGCAACCAGTGTGTGGTAATGAAGGTGGTAAGTTCCTTGCGGCATCCAGACGCGAATTCTCTGCAAAGAGTGACGCAAAAAGATTCGCCTTCTCTTTCGCACTATGAGTCAGCAAGTCATCCGGCCTCAGTGGAGGTGGTAAAGAAGGGCGACTAAAACTTGTTTCGACCGCTTTGGCTAGAGATCAAAATAACTAGTTACCTCCTGAAAAAGAGGCAAGTTTGGCCACTATGCAGCACCATGATCGAACTTTGCTCTGCGTAACACGCTTTTGCGCTTCTGGCGCCCTTAATAAAAGTTTTCTTCAGATTCAGAGTATTCGGAGCTTTGCGCAGTCGAGCATCTGCCCAAACTTGGTATGCGGATTGTTTTTGTACTGCAGCACGACTAGAGCCAGCGCTAAACCATGGACGAGCCTAGGGTCTTTCATAAATCAAAGTATGGTTTGCAATACTCCACACCCAAACACAAGCTGTACTGATTCTCCTGAAGTAAGGCACGCTTGCCAGGGATATGAAGCTAAGAAATGGTGGACTTAATTCCAATCTGCTGTCCCTGATCGGGTGGGGAGTAGACGGATAGAGCTTTTTTATGGGTGGCTCCTAGCATTTCATCTAGAGCACGACAGTACTTTCACCAAGTCGTGCAAGCGTGGCCGGACATCCTTTTCTAGAAGCTCTAATCGCTTCTAGGAAACATTTTGCGGCACGGTACGGATGTAAGCTAATAATAGTACGTTGAGTCACAGACTAGGTTGTACAAAGGATCTCATAACGTAATCGATATACGATGATGGAAGTTTGAAATGTCGTAAGGGATATTTTCTCGTAAGGGAAAATGACCTTACGTCAAAATGTCTCTTACGACATTTCAACTTTCCACCGTCGATATAAGGGTGATAATATAGTCGATGTATCGAATTTTGAAATGTCATAAGCGACATGTTGTATATCGTAAGGAACATTTTCCATTACGACGAAATATTCCTTACAACATTTCAAATTTCCATTGTCGATATGGTAAAAAAATTGAGAATCTTGACTTTTTTCATACTTTTCAATGTTTTCGAAGCGATTAGTTCTACAACACATATACATAGATGCAGATTTCATGAAATTTGTGCCATATGTGTATTATTCTTGAATATTTTAGATTTTTAATAGCATTTTAATTGGGCAATATATACAGACGTCTGTATATATTGCCCAATTAAGATATATATATATATATATATATATTTTGTACAGTATATATAAAGGGGTTCAGGAAAAAACGTGCTCGATCCGTAAAAAGGG
>NW_020653200.1:13801053-13825761 GCF_003589595.1 Hyposmocoma kahamanoa | reverse complement strand
TTTTTTTTATTCAAAATTGCCGATTTTTAGGCTACTAAATTTAATTTTGTTTATTTTGTGTGTCTTATTATTATAATTATTGCATTTTTACATGTGTGATAAGATGCTTTAGGACCTCAATCATTAAAATAGTGAATAAGTTAATTCAATACGCCGTAGTAGAAAAGAGAAAGTTAAGAAATTAAAAAAAAATTAGAAAGTTTATTTTTCTCTAAGGGATATCTAAAAAAAATATTATGGCAGTTGATCGGCAGATAAGTTATAAAATATCTACGTTTCATCAGCTATCTAACAAGGTATAACAACCTAGGATTTGTATTGCACTTCGTAGAAAAAAAAGTAGTTGGGACGCTCCAGGTAGCAGTTCTAACGGTCCCGCGCCTATTGTCCTTAAGTTAAGACGCACCGTGTGAGTGAGACAAGCGACGGTTTATGTAGGTGCGAATGAAAGAAAAAATATTGTAGAGATATCACGGGATATTGTTTTGTTTGTCAGTCTGCTTTTGTGCTTCGTACATAGTAGATGTGATATCGTTTTGCTCTTTTTCTTGACTTGGCTGTGATTCTGGACTGTTTTTTCCGATTTGTGACTACTGTGCTTGTTAACCGGACTTTGATTTGTACTTGTGCTACGGAAGTGTCGAAGATGACGTCGTACACACCTGAGGAATATGCTGATATGCTTATTTGTTACGGATACTGCGATTGTGTGTCTGCGCAAGCTCGCAACGAATACATAGCTCGATTCCCCGGTCGTCGAGTGCCGGATGTGGCTGTTTTTGACAGAGTTTATCGGAGACTTCGAGAAACTGGCTCTATTTTGAGACGAAATACAGACATGGGCAGACCACGAATTAATGACGACGAAGAACAGGACAATGAGATAGTGCAACGCTTTCGAGCGGATCCGACTACTTCCACTAATATTGTTGCCCGTGATCTGGGACTTTCGCAATGGAGAGTGTGGTTTACAGTGCATACTGCTGGCCTATACCCGTACCATTACACGCCGGTACACACTATTGAAGAAGGAGACCCCGCGAGAAGGTTGGACTTCTGCAGATTTATGCTAAATGCTGACGTAGAAGACCCAGATTTTCTAAGAAATATCTTGTGGACAGATGAATCCAAATTTGATAAAGATGGCATAACTAATTATCACAACGCGCATTACTGGGCCCCAAAAGAACTTAGGAATCCCAATAAGAAAAGAGTGAAGGGTTCCCAACGAAGATTCAGCGTGAATGTGTGGATGGGTATTATCTCCAATCATTTGATTGGACCTTACTTTCTCCCGGACAATCTAAATGGGGAAAGTTACGAAAATTTTTTGAGAGGAGACTTGAGTGATTTGCTGGATGATCTGCCACTCAACTTGATCAGGGACATGTGGTTCCAACATGATGGCTGCCCTGCCCATTTCAGGAGAAGTGTCAGAGACTGGCTGGACACAAATTATCCAAACAAATGGATAGGACGAGGTGGGTCGTTGCCATGGCCAGCAAGAAGTCCGGACCTAACCCCCATGGATTTTCATGTGTGGGGGCGCATGAAAAGTCTTGTCTACAGCGAGTCAAATCCAGTTTCGTCTGTGGAAGAGTTAAAAGAAAGGATTGTGGATGCAGCAAATCAAATGAGGACAACGTTGACCACTGGAGTAGTGAAGACTGGTCTCCGTAGAAGAATGCGACAATGTATTAGAAACAGAGGCGGCCATGTTGAACATGAACTGTAGAATAACAAAAAGTTGTGTTAAAACCTGATTTAATAAATACTTTGCATGCTTACCTATTGTTTTGTTATACTTTTTAGGGCTAAGTATTAATTTTCTCCTCCACTATCGCCTATGAAACTAAGTTTTTTCAATGCATTTAAATAAAACCCTAGATTGTTAGACCTTGTTAGATAGCTGATGAAACGTAGATATTTTATAACTTATCTGCCGATCAACTGCCATAATATTTTTTTTAGATAGAGAAAAATAAACTTTCTATTTTTTTTTTTAATTTCTTAACTTTCTCTTTTCTACTACGGCGTATTGAATTAACTTATTCACTATTTTAATGATTGAGGTCCTAAAGCATCTTATCACACATGTAAAAATGCAATAATTATAATAATAAGACACACAAAATAAACAAAATTAAATTTAGTAGCCTAAAAATCGGCAATTTTGAATAAAAAAAATAAAAGTCAAATATCTCGAAAAGGGTTAAGTTTAGGGTAGGGTGTTTCATAGTAAAATAAGTCAGAAATGATGAGTACTCCACGCCCTTAACGGATCTAGCACGACTTTTCCTGTAACCCTGTATATATATATATATAATATATATATCTTATTATTAATATACATTTACTTTTCTATAGTAGTTGATAACAAATTATATTTGTTGTAATTTTGATTTTGACACATCAGTAAAATAAAATATATGAACACTTATTCTTTCCTCAAAGTGCACAATGGTCAATCTCAATTTTAAAAATATATTTCATTAGGGTGTTTCATTTTTCCAAAGATGTGATTTTCATGTGACTGCTTACGCCCCGAGTCGTAGGGTCGTATTCTAGAACTCTACTCAATGCTCAAATCAGGATTGAACAAGCACTGGAAATACGACCCTAATGGCAGGGACTTGAGTATGATTTCGAGTGCTTTAAACCATACTTCAATCCTAACTTGAGCATTGAGTAGAGTTCTAGAATACGACCCTGAGTGTTGTGTAAGATATACATGCTGAATTTCAAGAAGATTGGATAATATTTAGGGGCTGCACGCTTTGGTCACTTTTAGTTCATACTAGTGAAATTTCGAATATTGAAGTGCTTTGCACTAATGGGCTTTCATGTATTTCTTAATTATTTGTAGTTTAAAGTGGGAAGCATATAGGATAGGCTTAGGAAGCGAATAGGAATTTGACTGCTAGAATAGGTACCTTGTAGTAAGTTTTTAGGATCTCGGACTCCTCAAAGGAATAGGATTGGACAACATCAGACATCGTCACATACATCGCACTGATCCCAAAGTAAGTAACTAAAGCACTTATCGAGTTCTTAGGTTTTCGCGATTGTTACACATAGGAAATGAAACTGTTTTTCCGGATTTAAATCGCGTATATTTGTTTTTTCAAACAAACCGATGTTTCGGACCCTTTACAGGTCCCATGGTCACGGTTAACTGACGTGACCATGGGACTTGTATGTATGTATGTATTTCCTAAAGCACTTATGTTATGAAAATCGGAAACAATGACGCTGTCACAAACATCCTGATCCAAGACATTCTATATTGTCAATTTCTTCAGTTTGTTAGTCAGGTCAAGTCTTTCTACATTATCCGGCCACGGATCATACCCGGTACCTTAGATATGGCGACACTACGAAAACCGGTGTACAAGCCACTTGAATACGGAGGTCGTCAATCCAAAACGTTCTAAACGTCGGTAACCATCCAAGAGAAGAGTACAAAGAGTTATTACAACTCGTACTCGCGTACCCAGGAGGTTGGTCTAGCAACGACTTCACTTTCAGAATTTCAGAAAGTATGCATCAAGCAATATGGATAGCAAAGGGAATATACGCACTTAAAATTGTCCTCTTCACGAAACGGTTGAATATATGTACTTCAACGTGAATTGAAAATAATGAAATGAGTTGCACATTTTGTCAGCCTCATATACGTTCAATTTTGGCACGAGGTGATTGGTAAGTCGATGGGCTCAAAAAAAATGTTTTGTATAAAAACATACAACTTCTGAGCACTTCAAAAAAAAATTGCTCGGCGACACTTTCTTCTGACAGAAACAAACGTAAGATTGGTTGTTTTGGACGACCGTATTATTCAGGTTGATATGGAAAATATAGTTAAAGATTTAGAAACTAAACGAACAAAAAAAAAGGAAATGAAAAGATTAGAGGGTAAAAAGTTCAATTTTGAAGGAAAAAACTTGAGCCAACAAGAAAACAAATACTGTTTGAATTGTTTGGGTTCCTCGACGTGACAGAATACTTGCAGTGAATCTTTTAGAAGCCCTGTGAACGGTAATAAAGTGGTCGATACTATGACAGAAAGAGCTTGAGACCTAGAGAGAAATTGCTCTAATAAAAAAGTTTAATGAATCGGTCATTGACGAACAACAAAAACAAAATTCTTCTTGAGGTTAGTAGTATATCACAGAAAAGTCGTCATCAAAGTGAAATTACAGATACATGGGGCTTGTCAACTTATGTCTTAGGGTGCTGTCTTATGATGGGCGCAGTGTTAGTACCCCTCAGATCTTTGATATTTAAAACTCTGAGTGGCATTGCAGTTGTTACCCTGGTGTCCCTTACCACGCACGACTAGTTAATCCCGACACTTGGTGTCACATAAAAAAAAAGTTGATTAATATATTATGTAACACATCTTTTACGTATTCATCTTAGCGTCTTTATTTTAATATAATTTTAAGTTCGTTATTTGTAGTTTTCTTAATAAAAATAATTAACATTGAAAAGTCGTATTTTTGCCTACTTTTACAAAAGTGGTCAAAGTGTGCTACCTCTGAATATTATTCAATTTCCTTGAAATTTGGCATATATGTGTTTTACATCACTGAGACTCAGGGCGTTGTTTACGTTTGCGTTGCAAAAATTTTGAAAATTTTGCAAAAATTTGAAAATGACACCCTCCTAATTAAAAATTTAATTATATATTTTTACGATGTTTAGACAAAATACAAGTCGTCTTGAATTAATGAACAAAAAAGAGTTTCAAATATTTTTTTGGTTATTTTATCAACCCGCATTTGAAACAGTTCGCCATTTTGAAATTCACATTACTTCATCTGTGAGCGCCACCACCGCCAGTGGCACACATTCCATAAAATGTGAAAATCGTATATTCACGATTTTTTTTCCATTTTGGTTTCAATTAGAGAAGACACACTTGTTATTAACAGGTTTACAAGATTCCGTCTTGCGAAATAATCCTAATCCTAAAAAGTCATCCAAGAGAGTGGATGGATTTTTTAAGAACTTTTAGGAATCTAAGTGATTCGTTGGGTTTTGCGAGAATAATAAAAATCTAGCCGTAGTTCCTTGTATGGGGAATCTACCCCAATTTATCTTCGTAAATTTACAACACACTATATATGGAGGTTGACGTAACATCTATCTCTACAATTTCATTAGAATCAATGCAGAATTATGATCCAACCCTAATTGACGGCCTACGTGGCGAAATTATAAGGGTTCTGTTTTGCCGTGGTTACAACTCAAAAAACTTTGATTTTGATGTCTATTTACTAACTAGATGTTTTTCAACTTCGTATGGCCCCGAGTTTGTAAATCCACCTCTGTTCATATGTTGAACCATTTTATACAAGTACCAAGAATGTTTCCAGATGATTTTAACATAGGTTATGTGTACTCTACCGTCCATGTTAGCGGGTGCATTGGGGTACCTCATTCCAGCGTGACCATGGTCGAGATTTTGAAATTAGACTAGTCGGAAAAAAGTCGCTATTTAGTTGGTTCTAGTTCCAAAAAACTAGATTTGGTCGGTCCGCCGTTCAAAACTTATAAGGGTGTTTTACTGTCCATGCTAGAATAAGCTTATTCCGCCGGCACCAATTTTAAGTCACGAGAACCAGCTCCTAGTTTAGATATGAGTGCACCCAGAAAAAGTCGTTTATTAATCGGTTCTAGTCGCAAAATTTTACAATTAGGCTCCTTTGGTTAGAAGACATTGGATATTCAATTATTTTCATTGATAGGTACATTTGCGTAGAAAAATCGTACACACAATGAAAAACGTATATCTATACTCTGTCCCACCATTTATTTAACTTTTGACATTTCGAATTCTAATCGATTAGTGATGTCGTAATGCGTTTCCGATTCGTTTTTTTTTATAACAATCGATTTTACGAAGAAGAAAAGTGAATGTGAACGGGTTCAAAAAACAAGATAATGTCTGATTGCGACTGTTATGTTGCGTTTGACTATTTGTGTACTCAAGAATTAATAATTAATGTTAATGAGGATACAAGTGATGATTCCCGTTCATATGGAGAAGAATCCGAGGATTCATAAGTTTTTATTATAAGTATTTACAATTTATTTCATTTCATTATCATTTATTAGACAGAGACCAAAATTTACCAATTTGAATAATCTTCGTAACATAAACCGTTGGCATAATAAATATCGGATCTAAAGAGCACGTCGGTTCACTAAAAATAAAAAATAAAGGAGTAAGTAGTAAGTATTGCATTTTTTATCTATGATTGCGCCTTAAATGGTTGTAAGTCAATAATTACCGAAGTTCGGGATATGCGTATGTAAAAGTTAAATAAATGGTTGGACGGAGCATAAGGAAGGTCACCGCTCCAAATGTTCCTTGTGAAACCACTCAATATATCGAGTTCGTGGTGATTAAAATAATTTTGAATTGATAAAGTGTAATAAATAAATATTTTAAATATCTATTGAATTTTAGTCAAATTTAACCGTAACACAAATTGTACTTGAAAATGACTAGCGCTATAAATTATAATAGTCACCGTTTATTCAATTAAATCATTCATTCATTATTAATTATTCTTAGTCGTACGCGACTGTACTCCACGCGACTCGTTCTCTCGTGTAGGCCAGGAGCCCAACACCATATACATACACTAATAAATATCATGACAATCGATAAATCCTAATGCCATGAAGGAAAAATAACTGTATATTTTTTGGTAATTTCCTTGTATTAAAAACTAAACATGATTAAAACCTTCAAATAGCATACATTTAAAAAAAAAAGAAAAAGAATTTCTGTATATTATCTATTTATAATGATGCAAAATTTGTACATGAGCTCCAAGACTAACACAGATATCGGTTGTATCTTCTAAACAAAGGGGCGACTAATTCTAAAGTTTCGCGACTAGAACCGACAATTCACGATTTTTTCTGGGTGCAATCAGATTTAAGCTAGGTGTTGTGGTTATCGACATTCAATAATACGACCGACTAAATCTAGCTTTTTCGACTAAAACTAGAACCTACGAAATAGCGTCATTTTTCTGGCTAGTCAAATTTCAAAAACTCGTCCATGGCCACGCATGAATAAGTCACGCGGTTCATTGAAATTTAATTGAAAATTATAAAAACAAAAAGTATGTTATCACTAAATACACGAAATATAAAATATTCATATTGTTAAAATAATGTTAGAAATTAATTTAGGTTACATAAAACCAAAATAAATACGAAATGTGAAATGAAACGGAAAGTAAAGTCGCATTCGCATTGTATGGCATTACAACGATGAAGTCAATCAAAACAATAAAAAATGATGTGATAATAAAAATTATCGGTAGATCACATACAATCTGTCAGTGTAATTTCAAATTCTTAATTAAAAAACATCATATTAAGGATATAATTAAAATGTTAAATTTGGAAATGATTTGATAGTATATGACCCACCTTAATAACTACTGTTGCTATCTCGAGGGTTAGGCCTACCTGCAAGCAAATCTAGGATCGGGCGATTGAGCTCAAAGTTTGTGCTGTTCGGCGTTTACTTCTCTCTCCCAACAATGTAGGCTGTCAAAATGTACCATAAAACCAATCAAATCAACCATTAACTTCACCATTATAAGCGCCAAATCTATACATAACCCTCCAAAAGTACAAATGATCACAAAAAGTAGCGAAAGATATCTATTACGTATTTTATTACTGCGGAAAAACCACTTAAACATTTTAAGATCATTTGTAGTTTAACTGGAGACGCAAGTTTTGTGGACATAATAAATTCGCTAGAGCGCAACAACAATTCGCTTTATGTGCAAAACAGAAACTTACAAAAAAAAATGTAATACAATAAAACTATCCTAAGGAATAAGAATTAAATAATTACCTGTAAATACTGGTTTTGAAATGTAGCAAGCTGTAAATGCTGATAATTGTTCTCGATTCGACATCAGTCATATCTGTAACAATTGAGAACTTGTTCTCTTATCCGGGTATGAAACAAAACATGACAAAAAAATTTACAATCAGAGACGCAGCAGGATTACATTGGCACATGAGACATACACATGAGAAAAACTGAAAAGAGTTCGCTTGGGCAAGCATTACATTAAAGGCTATATAACGTTCGGGTACACATAAAAATAGAACTCACCGGTGAAGCCGACCACGTGCTGCTCAACTGAACTACCGCGACGTCATGTCGCCGCCGGTACGAACTTTTCCATTACCTGTTAGAAAATATAAATGTTGAACAGAGAAATATGTATATAGTGCTACTATAAAAATATTCCTTTCATCGGCGAAAGGTTTTAATTGACATGAAATGTAGGAAGATAAATTGTGCATTTTAATTTATTTATATCTAAATTCTGAGCACAGTGAAAAAAAACTTATTGTCCGCATAACGCATCAAAGGGAGATTGTATATGTGAAAAAATTTCCGAAAATAAAAGAAATCACAAATAACTGAGAACGATCTAACGAGGAAATGCCTATTTTCATAGAAGTGGCGAGCCCTGTGGCCCGTTTTCCTACGGCGCACTAGAGCGAACACAACCTGTATTAAAATGCGTGATTGATCTAAAATGAAATGGATTTACAAAATGTGCGTTCATTATTCAAAAATAGTGAGCAACTCCTATGAATAAACCAACTATAAGTAATGCCTTATTTCGTTGCACTAATCCTTAGGTTTATTTTATAAATTATGTAATTTATGTTGCATTCAGTAAAAATTGACAAAGGCTAATATGAGTTTATAGTACGTCTATAATAGACTTATTTGATTTATTTTCCTTGTGAAGTATTACAGGAAAGCTTGGCAACGGGAAAAAATGTGTAAGATGATCGACTCTACAGTCTGAAGAATAAGGTTGACTCCATCAAGACACTCGCGTACGATATCAGAAAAGTTTGCCTTATTCAGAAATCGATTGGATAGCGCATGCGTGGTTCTCGCGATGCCATTCGTCAGTGGAGCTATTGGCTTAGCTTATCCATCTCTATTTTATTACACATCAAATTACGTGTTAGCTATCACAATGCGAAATGATTTTTGACACCTGAGGCACTTTCCAATCTTGGAATAATAATAAAATATATGTAAGTATACTGATAGTTCATTCAAAATTTTTAGAAGATATAAATCGATTATTTCTGAAAATGTGAGGTAGATTATTTGCTTAATTGATCAAAGTCAATCGTATGGCTTTCTGCGACTCAAGTTTGTTTTACTGTGTATCGACATGAATATTTTTGTAAATAACATATATAAAGTAGTTACACGTGAAATAAAGATGATGCGGTCAGGACGCTATGCATATTTTATCTCGGACGCAAGACACGACATATTACAAATACTGTGTCGATACCGCCCTGACCTCGGCCAAAGCTAACGGCCCCAGTGCATTCGCCGTGGCGAGTTCAACGGCACTTGTTTTTTTATATTTTTTGCGACTCACATCCGACAACGCCATTTAGGCAACCGTATTCTGAACTATATAATGCAACGGGTTAAGAGGGGAGCACCGGGACATTATACAATAAACCATAAAGATAGTAGCCTTTGTGCCAGAGCCAAACAAACCTAAAAAGACAGCAAGTAAAAGCACTTTAGGAGAAAGGAGATTAGTTTTATTGACTGCATTTTTTTTCGACTTCATTTCGCTTGTTTATGTTAGAGCGAGAGTAACAATAGATTAGATTAGACATTAGTTAATGAATACATTAGTTATCAGCTCACACAAGAACCAGGCGACATAAAACGTACCCTTTGTGGAGGGTAAGAAAGATCTTTACAGTGACCGATGACCGACGCCGGTTACTTGTCAGCTTTCTACTACTGACCTTCATCTGTCGTATACACACGGTATAATATAATTGAATTCATCGGAACATATTCACTGCAACTTGCGTTATCAATATCATAAAGGACGCGTATCTAAGTGTTAATGAATGAAATATTGTTTCATTAGAGCTATTTGGTGCAGTTTTGATATTGACGGCACTCAACATCAAAACATACAACTACAATCACGACCCTTAAGGGCTGAGCAATAACACCATTTTACTCTCGTTTACAAACACTAATTTGAAATTGTTATTTTTTACGTTTGGTGATGTCGTATCAAACCAAAACTTGGTTTTTCTTATAATAAGAAATAAAATGACATTACTGTTCATAATTTTAAGTACCCGGGTCGCTTTCAGATAACCTCCAAAAATGTGTCCCTTTCAATAACTTTTATGTAATTACATGAATGCTAAGCATTATTTCTTTAATATGAATGCTTGCTTACTTAGTCTGTATTACACACAAAAAGACTAATTTACTACGTCACAGTAATAAATAAAAATTAAAAAAGTGGGCAATTTGTCATTCAAGCAAGTTTGTCATGGGAGCCGGTTCCACGTCGCCCTAATTTTAAGAAAAGAAAAAAGAACACTAGTAAGTAACAAATCGCAATATTTTCCATCGAGGATAAACTCTAATAACTTACACGTCGAATACATACCGTAACTTTCCAATTTATTACAAACTAACATGTTTTCTTGGCAATGCAAAATGTGTTTCAATTTTTCTTATCATTAGTGTCAATTCAACTAAAAGCCTCCTAATAACAAAAGTTCATACCGCATCACCTTCACCCTTCGCACACGTGAGAAGGGACTCCTGTCGGATTGGAGTGTACACAGTGAAGAAACTTGTGCATCTCCGTTTTATTAGTATTAGTAGTTTTTCGGCGCTAGTGACTAAAGCGTTCTCATTAAGTAATAGTTTTATAAACTTTATTGTACATCAATTAGACAAAGGGAACTTTAAAATCCTTGCACTTTTATACCGGTCCAGAATATTTTACACACTAGACAATTAAAAATGTATTCAAATATCATTATTGTCGCTCTCATTCTTGTCTACTTTTAAGTCAAATGGTTACTTTAAACCAAACATTTACTTTAAATATAACAATTAGATGATGATAGTGGTGGTGATGACGGCGGTGACGATGATGATGGTGGTGATGATGACGATGATGATTGTAGGGATGATGACATTGATTGTAATGATGATGTGAATGGTAATGATGCTGATGGTAATGGTAATCATGATGATGATTTTGGTGGTGGTGATGATAATATATTGATGTACAACAAAGTTTATATGATATTAACAAAACACTTATTTAGATTTATTTATTTATTACATATAGATAGATAGATGGTCTTACACGAACGAGAAGGGTTTTGATACAAGAAGTTATATTAAAATATTTGTTACATGTTAAATGTTGTTAAATGTTCTCTTGTGAACGATAAAATGTGTGTTGTAATAATAATTTTTCATTACTGTGCCGTCTTTCTCATTTAAGTTTATGAGAAAATTATTCGTGTTACTGCAATCTCATTCGTGTGATCTAAAATATCGTTTTTTGTTGTATTTAACGTAAATATTTTTGTGATTTTATAATTATTGACATTGCTTGAACTTATTTGTACGTTTAAGACCTTAAAACCAACAGAAAAAAGGGTTTTACAAAAATCAGTCAAAAAGTGCCATTAAAATTCGGAACGTGTAATTAGACAAGAAAAATTACACAATAAAGGGAAAGTAGGGATAGCTTCAGACGCTCACATTTAATAGCAATAAAAGTATTAAGTAAAAACAAAAGACTGAAATGACAATAACAAATAATTAATGCGTATTGTAAGATAACAAGTGCAGTGATACTTCCAGTTATCACGTTGCTCTTAGCACGTCATCACTGTTAGTTACCTCTTGTGCTACTGAACTTGAAAATCCTTTCTTTTAAAATGCATTGGCAATATAAAGAACCAATACCGTTAATTGTAAATGCATAAAGTTACAGGTATATGTTTAAAAATAAAGTCTACACTTATTAGTAGGGCATTTCTTTCGTTAAACCTTGTATATACAAATAAGAAAAATATACTATAACGGGACGTTTATAAAACCATCACAGCTAGTACAACGTCCTTTTTGTTTCGCCATCAGTCAGTAGCGATACAAAAGCAATGTTTTCGTTTTGACTTACGCATGCCTCAGCTAAACAAGAGTTCTTTGTTCACTTTTCACTTAATTTTCATATTTTTATTTAGTACAAATATCGCGTTAGTCATAACCAGAGCATTTATTCTTTGTTGTGGATATTCTCATAAATTCTTTACGAATTTTACTTTAAGAATGATGTTTGTTAATTCTTGTGTGAAGGAAAACTAGAGCTCTACAATAGATAGAGTTGAGAGATTGATCGCTTTTTATTTTAAAGGAACCTACAGTTGGTGTAACACATACTCTGGTTTCCAATACAATATATTGTGGTTTCCACTATACATACATGATCAGTTAGTATGCCAATGACAGCTGTTCAGGTTTTAATACAATAACAAAATAAAACCATTAAACAATGTTACAATGCCAGAAAATAAACAGAATTTAATTAAAAATAAGAATCACAGTTCAATATTACATACACATTACAAACTTTACTGCTGTAATCAAGTCGGTACATTCATAAAATATATAATGCAGGTGTCTAAAAACAAAGTGAGTTAGTCTCGTTCCGAAATGCGTTTCATTTATATCATGATAGAAGCGGTCCTTGTGGTATTTCATAATATATAATAGTGCTTTCCAAGTGTGAATTTTAACTCTACATTTTTTAATAGTACCAAACAAAGACTGTTGGGATTACTCCGCACTTATAGCCCAAATTGAAATTCTTCTCTTCTTAAAAGAAAATGTTTGGGCAATTACAGTAAAAAATGTATACTGTATAATGGTGAACAACAGGTGTTAGTCTTACCTTGCTTGTTTTATTATATCCTCACTGCGAATGTCACGTTACTCCGGAGGCCATTTCTGTGAACCAAACAAACGTCGATGTTAGAGTATAGAAGTAAACCAATAATGTGTTATCAAAACACAATAATTGTATTTTTGGGTACTCTCACTCAAATACACCACGTATTTGAGTGAGAGTACCCAAAAATACAATTCCGAGGGGAGAAGAAAACGCCATAATGTGCTATGGCCTTGAGAGGCGGGTCGGTCGCCGACACAAACCGCCATGTGCTCCGAAAGCGTTCCTTCCGAGCCACCCCGCCACGCTAAGGGCCTGTTACCTGAGTGCGGGAATTTTACGACTGCCGCCGACCCAATTGGCTGCATCACGCTTCTAACTTTATTTCACTCCCTAATCTCCCATATACGAGGGTATTCGACACCGTATCTAGCGCGACGCGTATTTCACACTACACTTCGTCGCGTTATGACTTCACAAAGTAAGGACAATTGCATAAATTGTAACCATAGTTTTTGTCTCGCATATTTAAAGGGTAAATAACTACCGAAAGAAGTGTCGACTACCTGAGCACGCCTTTTTATAAAAGATCCCTTTGCCAAAACATGGTTAAATACCACCAAAAATTCCTTTTAGTGTGTTTAGGTATTTTTTACAATTCATAAGTAACGTGCACACGAAAGTTATTACTATTTGTTTGACCTACAGTTAATTGGATAATTAATTAACAAACTGAATTTACCGGATGTGAATAACCGTCGCCACGGCGCGTCAATTGACAAAATTAGTTCATTACATCACCTATGAAAATAATTAAATGAGTGAGTCAGCGAATTAAGCTGTAGTACATCACTGGCATAGAGTTCCCACTTTCTTCATACCTCGTAGTCTCGAAGTTCAATTTGACTATTTTTAAGTGAATTCTTAAGTTTAATTCGGTGCAATAAGCGTATACTAAGTCAAATTGACTCGATTTTATTTTGCCCCCGAAACTTAATTCATTTCATAAATTGATAATAAATCCAGGTAGGAGTACTTTTGTATTAAACAATGTGTATATCTAGTGTAGTATAAGTGGAATAGCATAGCTGAATGATTTAAGACGTGATGAATATGGAACCGATCACGTCCACGTTACTCAGGCGTATTTGCGGTCACGTTTAGCAATGTTAATGTTAATTGCGTGCAGCGACGCTCTACTTGGTGTAACGGAACGTCGCGTGGTCAATTCTAAGTTTCGCAAACACTTTTAGGGAACGAGATTGAAAATTTTAATACCTATTAAACTAACCATACTGAATTACTGTCTAAAATATTTCCTTATTTTGAAATTTCCTGAAATTTTAGTTCGAACACCGCGGTTTTAAACACTATTTGGAACTCATAATTACTATTTCATATGGATTGATCATGAACAGTGTAATAACAAATTAAAATGTAAGAAATAAATAATCTGTGCTTTAATGCCCTAAAAATGGTTGTATGGAACCGTTTCCGATTCCGACAACCAATGGCAGGTTATAAAGACACCGTACCGTTCAATGAAAGCCATAGCTGTTTGTTTTTCAGAGTACAGGATCTCAAAAGAAAAAATCTTAAAACTTGTTAGATCACTTGCGTGTCTAATCATTTTTCGAGGAAACTATTGTAGAAACTAAACTAACGATGTCGAAATTTGAAATATTGTAATATTTTCCAAAATCAAGACACAATTTCCTTTACTCTTGGGTTACCATTTCATAGGGCTATATACATAAAAGGAACTTTAAAATACTTTTTGGTAATAAATAAAATATTTAGGTAAATAGTGTGTTGTGGGATAAATAGATAAAGGTGTGGTAAATTTTGTTATTATTATAAAAAGCCTCTCCGATTGGATTTTTTTTATGTCTCTGGACCATTAGAAGCAACGTAAATCACAGCTAATCGCGAGTAACTGCTTCAGTGGCTGAACGGTTACCATACCGATGTTCGATTCCCAAGCCGGGAGAAATATTTGCATGGCCTACATTTATTTATCTCGTGAGTTTGGGTGTAATTTGTAGTTGTCTATGTATGTGTCCGCGACACGGGTTTCCCTGTGCGGGGTTATGTTGAGTGTGTTTAAGTACAAAATTTTATACAAAGTGTATTGTAGTAACAACAATGGATTAGTACTGATAAAAAATATACGTAAATTTTCGTTTTCTGAACGCCATATGGGTTAAATAGTAGTGTAAGTAGGACATAAATTAGGTACATAGTTACTTTGATTTATTTACTTTTTATCCAGATTAGAAGTGTAATTTAGATAAAGTACTTATAACCATCGCAACCACCGACTATTTATGGACACTAAACAATATAAGTGAGGTACTCCTTATTTTAAAGTGTGGCAGCGTCACTTAATGTGTTGATGTGGATAGTGAAACTCCATTATATGGCCACTCTGTTCTATGAAAACGAGAGAACAATGTAAACAATAGCACGACATGACTCGACTTGCGCGACATAAAGCGCGAGATACTGCTATTCTCGCATAGAGATTTCGTGCTTAATGTCGCTCTCGCGCAACACGCGCCCTGCCGTGGTAGTCCTACCGAAAAGCTTTCAATTAGAAAATGTAATCACGAAAGAAATATTGCTAAAAAATTGCCGCTAATAAAAGTTAATGTGTAGTATATTTACACATTAACTTTAATTAACATTTAACAAAATTAACAAAAAAACGGATCTGCTGATAAGTATAGCTAAGTAAATAATAAAAAGGTTAGGCCGATTACGGTCGGTGTGCTCTGTCGATGGGCGTGGTCGGTCAAACTAATTTCATTCGAGATTCAAGACGTTTAGACTATTTGCACGCTGAACTTATTGTAAGTGCCTTATAGATTCATAATCAGAGCACAAATTGTAGTAAAAAAATTATAATAGCGATCACAACGAATGTTTTGGGTACTCAGATAAAGAAGTATAAAAAGTGAATGCTTAATCTGCGGAATCAAATGTTTGCGCGAAACCGCTACTGGGTAGTATCCAATAATTCGAACTACAGCATAAACTACATCTTTCACGGAATAAAGTAGGAACGTGAATAAGCAACAGCACGTGTAAAATTTCTTCGCATACCGACCATTGCGTGCGCCGGTTGAAGACGAGCTGCGAGTCTCGAGAAGCAAACCAGTTCAACCAGTGATAGAAACTCTGTCACAGTCCATTTCGCACGACGCCTGTGTCCGCGCTCCTAATTGATGAGTCTCGCCAATAAATCAGCAGCTACTTCAGTTGTATGAAATTTGCGTTATCCTCGAGTAAATTCAACGAAATCCCAATAGAGGTGTGTTCAATCCTCAACACAACACCGTGGCCACGGAATCGATTCGTTTCGTCGGCCACGTGACATGTACGCTACGAGTCTGATTTGTCATCACATACCGTTGGCCGCTATAGCTGAGCCTTTCTATCCCGCAACTCCAACATAGATAGAAGGAAATAGACGTTGCGCCTCTTTCGTTTTCCGGATGCGCGCGCACGTTTTCCCGGTCTGCACAACTTGTTGAAGCTGACTACGGCCCAATAATTAAGTCCGCAGGCCACCATGTTGCTTCTCGTTTCTGAATGGGATTCATAATAGTCGCGCAAGTATCGAATTATGTTTTAATCGAAAATTGGAAAATAGTCATTATTTTTCATATAAATCCATGACTTTCAATGGATTTTAAATTGATGGTTTTCTCTTACTCGAGAAGGTTTTTAGATTTAAGTTTTCTTTTCTATTAATTTTAATTATTTTTTATTTAAAAAGAATACAGAATTAGTCAACGAATGCTCTAATAGTCATAAAATTTATTAAAAAAAATCTCGTTTCTACCTGAGGTTAAAACGACTTCATCGTGACGAGGGATGGGCGGGTTCGACTTGGCAAAGAATAGCTTAAGCCAGGGTATATTTATGTATTGTAAGTACTTAAACATCGGAATCGGCTTAATCGTTTATTGAAGAGCATTATGGGTTAAGTAGACATTACGTTATCTAGTCGCAGTATCCGATGCATTTTGTGAAGAATTCTAAATCCATGTAACTTGTTTAAGTTTATAGAACTGGGATATTAATTTCACGAAAAGAAAATTCCTTGTCAGTGATTTCAAAACAAAAAAATTAAACATGTGTTTGTCGAATAACTTGTTCAAAACTATAATCAATTAACCTAACTTAATCTAACCGCACAAGAAAAATGAAAAAAAAATCGATACTAAAAATTTTTTATTTAACCCGGGCACTTGTTTTTTGGTTCATGGTACTATTATAATGGCAATTATCAGTATCATCAGCTGAACCAACAATAATCTGGCTGATGGTACCAGGAGTTCCAAAGGAATATGAGATATGTAAATGAAATCCACGCTTCTCCGTTTTACAACAAAAAGTTCATGTAGGTGTAATGTAAACGATACGGCATTAATAGAACAAACATGTGGTGCGAGAGAAGCGGCCTGATCGAGAGGCCCGTTGAGGCGGTCTGGTCATTGGCACGGGCAGGGGTCTTCGCCCCGCGCCATCTTGCGGCAATAACTGACCTAGCACTAGGCGCACCTTCCCGCAACCGAGGGTCGCGTTGCACCTGGCGAGCAAGCGACACGGCCGACGCTCGTTTTTGTGCCAGCTAGGTATCTGTCGGTGGCAGTTTATTTTAATCGTGCGCGCGCACATGGCGCGAGCGCAGGGGTCGCGCGCTCTTTCGCTGTGACAGAATTTTACACCCTAGATTGTAGTGCACAGGGTGCAAATGCCGCTGTGCTGCTTGCGAGGCGTGACTTGTAAACAAACCGGGAGAGGGCAATGGCTGCCTGCCACTCCCCGCGCTCTGCGTTGCCCGCGTCGAGGCGACGCCATTCAACCGGGAAGTTCACGCTTTATTTTTAGCATTCTATGAAACGAATAACGCTCTGTGTAATAAAGTGCGCTATGACAATCTTACAGTTTCAGTCCCATTCAAAATTGTTTTCTTTTTTTACATGAAATGTGTCCCAAAATAATTCTGAATGTGTGCGATAGATACTTGGGTACTTTGCATGATAAACTTGACCAACGTCCAATATTATCAGTACAATGTCTAACTAAACACCAGCAGAGTAACCTCTGAGCGAATGAGGGATTGCGAGTTACACTCGAGATAAGATAACAAATCAAATTTGGCATGGGCGCGTTGAAAAACAGGGTAGATAACACCAAGTAAAAAAACCTCACTCGCTTGCTAAAGAATAAATCGGCACCGCTCCCTGTCGGCAGGAAATAAAAAGCAGTGGGTCGGCTATTTTTAAAACTGGTCTTGCGAAAATAAAAGATAGTTTGAACGGTGAATACGGTGAAGTACTGGCGAAGGGTGTTGTTGTAGTTATGAGGCCAGGTGCAGGATCAGGGGTCAATAGCCATATAACCGCGACAAGTATAAAATGACGTAGACATATAGTAGAGAACCCACAAGCTTCCGCGTGTTGTTACTACGACTATCGGCATTGACATTGGAATTGACCAGGGCCACGCTTGGGGCCTTGGGTCCAAGAGCGCTATAGGCTTCCGAGAATTGTTGTCTTCGGCAGCGTCGGCGGTGGCAGCAACGACAGTCGCGCGCGAGTCAATGACCCGAGGGTGAGGAAGGCGCGGGAGGGTGCGCGCGCACGCAACCGCGCCCCGCCTTTATTTATTACGCTACGCGCGGCGCGCTCGGCGCCGGCAACGCGCGGCGGGGCGGAGGCCGCATTCCGGGCGGCCGGCGCCGCAACGCTGCGAAAATAACGCGCACTCTACTACCTCTCGGACCAGCCAACGTCAGTATCGAGTCACACTTTAAAATAAACGAAATCAGAACTTACTCAAGTATAAGGGAAAAAGACGCGAACACGTGCGCTCTCCTCGTGCACTACTCATGTCTCTGGATATAGGCACCAAAGTCACTGTTTTAAATTAGATGTCAGAGTAATTTAATTATAATAATGCTCTAGGATCACGCTGAGATAGGCAGATCAGTCAGTAAGTCAACACAGAAGTTCACATGGCGCGCGCGAATAACACACTACAGAGTGGCAAAACACGCGTCAGCTTAGAAGGCGGTATGACGCATTAGTGAGCGCGCGCCACGGCTCTACAGAGTGCGCAAGCAGACGGGGCGATGGAATGGGCGCGGGGCCGAGAGAGCGCCCCCCGCAGCAGCTCCGTGCTGCCCTCTGCGTCGGGCTCATCGACCGCGCTCGCCCTCAACGCGCCGTGGAGCTTTGCCATGTCCTGCCACTCTCACTATACCGCAACAGCATACCCGCTGGCTACTCACATCTCCCAGGCTCCTGCTCGCTGATACGTGACCGCCTTACTCGTAATAACTACAACATCATGTAAATGATGGCCTTGACCTGTCACTTAGGTGCTTAGCATCGGTTTAATGTTAGTTCGTACTATCTAATGCAATTTCTTCTCAAAAACTTGTACAATAAAGGTAACAAAAACCTGATAAATTCAAAAAATTCTACAAAATTCCAATAACGATCTCAAATTAGTCTTATAATGTCACCTAAAAGACGCCATAATTCTTATGACATGAAAATGCGACGTAGAGACCCAAAAGCGAAGCGCGTTTTCTGGTGATTCGAAAAGCGGTCTCAATGACTACGTGTCAAGAACTATGTGTGCCTTTGGCTTTTATACTGCTGATAGTGTACCACCGTACCCGATGATGTTATATACACATTTGTACCACCTAATATTAATAACATTCAGCAGTGAATTGTACCGAATTACTTATTGTTTGGATGCAATCAAATGTTATTGATGAAACCAAACAAGATACATAGATGAACTTGTAAGTCGTTTTCTCACGCTATACCACGCGCGCGACTTTACTTACTTCAAATAAGTAGAGCTATGCGGAGAGCGAGTCTCGGTGCCTCTTAGGCTGCTAAGATTGACTGTATGTTTGCAGTTAATGCATGAAGTTGTAATCAACTTCATACAGCTGAGACCTCGACTGCATGAAGTTGATAACGGCTTAACGAAGCTGGTTTCGACTGCATGCAGTTAATGCGTGAAGTGATAGCACGCATTAGTTGCAAACATGCAGTCAATCCGTTAGCAGCCTTAACACTGTGAGATATCACTGGATGTCGACGGAGAGAGAACCTGCTGTCTGGTTCAATTCCCGGTAGGACCAATGTGAGAAACGAACTCTTAATAAGTCTGGAAATTCTGGTTTTCATTTTCAATCATGGCCCAGAGTTTCCAAGTCCAATCTTTATTATTATTATCCTCAATCCGTTAAATATTATACCGTCTCCGCACGCTTGCCAAACCATAGCAAGCGCTCGCAAGCACAAACGTGTGGATGGTGGATTGCGATTTGCTTGCTAGTTTGCATGGGTGAGGATGCGGAAAGCGTACAGTTACAAAAGTATTGTTTGAGAACTATCGACAGATGACGTTTATGTCTGTTCCAATACACAGTGGGCTGAAAATACATTGTCGTGGACATGGCCATCAATTTTGGAAATCTTGATTTTTGATGGAAGGAATTGGTTCAGACAACTAAGTTCTATTAATGTTTATTGCAAGTCACTGAATTCATTGGAATTTTTTTAAGCTATTTGAAAGTTTTGTTTGAAAAAACATCTTTAAAAATGGATATCTCAATTCTCGACAGATTGCCCCTTATATCCTTCGGCACAATTAAACTTCATATTTTTCTAAAATTATTGACATACCGCATAGTGGGCACAGTTGCTAAATTTTGGGCAAAAAAAAGTTTTTTTCCAATCCACAATTTGAACAATACAAAATTTGTTACATCTTTTTAAATTAGAAATTACGGTAGTGTTTATATTTTGTTTGTGTGCGTTTTGGCGACAGCGGTTCTGATAGTAATTGAGGCTTAGAACACTTCCATTGTTTTTTTCTTCTGTGGGTTTAACGCATCGACTTTTCACATCTCTCTCACTCTCTCTCTCACCGTCATATGACTGTTTTATTCTATAGCATTCACAATAACTTAACGTGCAGTAGTTGCCTTACACCATTAGTCGGTATAATTAATATGTAACACAACAAGCGCCACATACTAAGCAGCTTCCAATCAGCTGAATTTTTTCTGCAACATTCAATGAACCAGTTTTTTTACTCTACGGCGCCCCGATCGAGTAAAAACGACTCTGAATACGATTTGCACAGCGCAGTTGTGGTCTAACGGACAGTTATTTGGAACAGAGCACCGTCGGTGCCGGTGCACTACAGCGTGCGAAATCAAAAGTAAAGTCTGCCTCTAGTAGCTATTTTAAGACTCGTCTAGACTGTTAAAAATACGAGTACTACTTGATTTTACATTGACTACACACTTCTCGTTATTAATATAAGAGAATGAGCTGCTCTTGTTAGACGTAGTTGAGAAATTACATATATTTTAAAACAAATAGTGGAACTGAACCCGGTTTAGTCGTTTATTGAATTAGGTATTCGAATAAAAAATATTATGACTTAAAACGTGGCCATTAGAATAGAATTTATTATTATCGGTTTGTTTATCAATCATTTATACAGCTGAATGTAAAGACTTCGATCGCATACCATTTTACAGATGGCAGATTGAACATAATAATTGTTATTATATTATTGTACAAGGCGACGTCGCGTTTAGGTGTTCAGTCCAGAGATGGATTTTAAACGTGTCTGAAAAAGAGACAGGAGCATACGGCGCGCCGCCCACGCCAGTCATACATAAATAGCTGCGCGCGCCGACCATGACTCAGAGCAGACAATGGACCTGGTGTCCCCGCCTGCAACAGCTTTCGTTCCTGTCACTACGTCATCACTATGTCGCAAATACTCAATCGGTACATATATTATTAAGAATACACATCACTACCTGTGCGTCACTGAGTCGCATGTAATCATTAAACGCAGTGTTTCAACGTTTTGTTTACTCATCAGAGGTGTAAATTGGTTTACCTAGAAAAAAATATCACAATAGCGAATACATAAATTATTGTACATTTGAGTTAACGCAATAAAATTATTATTCAACACATATCGCTGCTTATCTAGAATAATGGTCCAATCCGAAGTACTTCCATTTTTTACTTATTACTGAGATTTGTTCAGTAATAACCGAATTTTACTTTAAAATAATCACATGACAACGTAGTTATGTCAATTTTGCGCGACAGACACGTCTCAGTTTTTTTAAACCATCTTCCTGGTGAATTAGATGCTTCTAAGATAAGCCACTTATTCTAGAAAGCCATAGATATACAGAAAATGCACGACCTACCCTTATTCTCAAAACTGCAAAATTTGGTTGGACCTTACACCTTGTAATAATATACATGCCAATTTTTCTATAATTCTCCTCCGTATATAGAATTCGATTAAAAGTAGAAACGCATAATTTCATTCCCAACTGCCGAATTAATTAGACACGATGCGTAGTGGTGCCTATGTCGATGTCGGTATAAGTACAAAATCTTAAAGATTTCACAAATATAAGGTTATCTATAAAATGTAGATATACATTCCCACTTCGTCGGCCTTTGGGAGCCGGTGTTGGAATGAAAACTTAATAAACAAAGACCGGTTTCACTCCTCACATAACTAATTTACATGGAAATATCATAGTAACTCTACTGAGACTACCCAAACATTTTCGTTCGTTAAAATACAAAATTGTTAACAAATTAATCGCTTCCCTTAAAAAACTACGAAAGTTCTTCATTTCAGCATTTACTCGCTATAAAGGTGAATTTCACTTTCCGAATTTCAAATGCACTTTTTTAATGATTTTTGTAAAACCCTTTTTTTGTGTTAAGGTCTTAAACCTACAAATAAGTTTAAGCATGGCAATAATTATTCAATCACCTAAATATATAAGGGAAATACAACAAAAAACGATATTTTAGGTCACACGAATGAGATTGCAGTAACACGAATTTCTTTTCTTTTTCTCATAAACATATATGAGAAAGACGTCACAGTAATGAGAAATTATTATTACAACACACACATTTTATCGTTCACAAAAGAGCATTTAACAACATGTAACAAATATTTTAATATCATTTCTTGGATTAAAATCCTTCTCATCCGTGTAAAGCCATCTATCTATCTATATGTAATAAATAAATAAATCTAAATAAGTATTTTGTTAATGTCATATAAACTTTATTTTCCATCAATACATCATTATCGCTACCACCATCATCACCATCACCATCATCACACCATCATCACCACCACCACCATCATCATCGTCATCACCATCGTCGCCATCACAATCATCGCCATCACAATCACCGCCATCATCACCATCATCATCATTATCACCACCATCGTCATCACACATCTGATTGTTATATTTAAACTAAATTTTGGCTCAAAGTAACTATTTGACGTAAAAGTAGGCAAGAATGAGAGCGACAAGAATGATATTTGGATACATTTTTAGTTGTCAAGGTCGTAAAATATTCTGGACCGTTATCAAAATGCGTGGATTTTAAAGTTCCCTATGTCTAATGGATGTACAATAAAGTCTATAAGAATGTCACATAATACATATTTAGATAGATTGCTTTACATGAATGAGAACGATTTAGTAATTAGTACTGAAATTAGTAATAGGGGTTAAAGTATGAAATTGCCGATTTGTACTGAAAATCTAAATTGATTATTTTTTAAATTTTTAACAAATTTATTTAATCAAAATAGTTGCCATTATTATCTATACATTGCTGCCATCTAATGGAAAGGTTATTAATGCCTTTGCGATAGAACTCCGACGATCTAGACTGCACAAACTGTGTGAAAGCCTTTTGTACTGCCTCCTGGGAAGGAAACTTCTTGTCACGTAGATAATTGTCCAAATCACGAAAAAAATGGTAGTCCGTTGGAGCAAGGTCTGGTGAATACGGAGGATGACGAATGGTTTCTAACTGCAGTTTCTGAAGGGTCAAAATGGTTTCTCGTGCTGTGTGAGGTCTCGCGTTGTCGTGGAGCAATAATGGTGAAGATCGATTCATGAGTCGGGGCTGTTTTACTGCTAGTTTTGTCAACATGGTTCGGAGTTCGGCACAATAGACATCTGCCGTCATTGCTTGACCAGATCGGAGAAAACTATAGTGAATAACACCATGCTGAGACCACCAAACAGTTACCATTACCTTTTTATTGGTAAGTTTTGCTTTAGGACACTGTTGTGGCATTTGACCTGGGGTCAGCCATTGCATTTTTCTTTTCCGGTTATCATAAAGAATCCACTTTTCATCACATGTTACAATTCGATCCAATAATCCTTCATTTCTGTACCGGTTCAACAAGGCAACACAAGTTTCAACACGCGTTTCTTTCTGCAGATCAGTCAAATCATGAGGCACCCATTTTTCGTATTTTTTTATTTTATAGATTTGACGCAAGTGAGTCAATATTGTGGGTAAGGTAACGTTAAACCATGCCGCTAATTCCTGGGTAGTTTGACTAGGATCGGCTTCCACTATCTCTCTTAATTCATCGTTATTCACCTGTGTGGGCGGTCTTCCTCGTGACTCGTTCTTTAAGTCGAAATTTCCATCACGAAAGCGTTTAAACCAAAATCGCACGGTGCGTTCATTAGTAGACCCCTCTCCAAACGCAGCATTGATATTGCGGGCTGTTTCTGCCGCGTTAGTTCCGCGTCGGAACTCGTATTCAAAAATCACTCGAATTTTCGCAGTATCCATCTTTCTTGTCTAAATTGAATAACAAAAACAATTGAAAGTCGATATTCAAATGTTTCAAAATTAAAAAAAAAAAACACAGAAACCATTTGAAAAAAGTTTCATTCGAAAACCTCAAACCATGAAGATTCTATGAAAATTCAAAGAACCTATTGCAATAA
>NW_020653200.1:13781674-13800653 GCF_003589595.1 Hyposmocoma kahamanoa | reverse complement strand
TTTGCTAAAACGGAGATGCACAGGTTACTTCACTGTGTATACTCCAATACGACAGGAGCCACTTCTTACGCGCGGGAAGGGTGAAGGTGAAGCGGTATGAACTTTTGTTGTTAGGAGGTTTTTATTTGAAATAACTAATGATTGAAATTCAAACACATTTTGTATTCCGTAGAAAACATATTTGTTTATAATAAATTGGAAAGTTACGGTATGTGTTCGATATGATAGTTAGTTTATCCTCGATGTGAAATAATACTATTTCCAAGAGTGTTTAATTTTTTTCTTCTTTTCAAAATTAGGGAGGCTCCCACGAATGACAAATTACCCACGTTCTTAATTTTCATTTATGACTGTGACGTAGTACATTTTTATGTGTAACACAGACTAAGTAAACAAGCAGTCATATTAAATAACGCGTAGCATTCATATAATAATATTGAAAAGGACTCATTTTTTGAGGTTACCTGAAAACGACCCATAAATAATCGTATAATTTTCGACTCGACACAACTTCTAACACTTCGTAGTCATAGCTGAAATCATAAAAAAAATCGCGACGAAACGGAAACACGGAAGTCTCTTAAAAGGATTTTTTCATTCGTACAAAAGACATTAATGAAAACGCTTCCAAAAAATCTCGGCTCAGTTCAATTGCATTTGGTTGAATGGTTAACTAGTGTATGTGTGTGTATAACTAATCACTTTAAAAAAATTACAAGGGAAGGTACGCGTACGTTGAAATTTTGTATGAAAAGGCAACTTATAACCTTCTTACCATACAATATTTTTAAACAGCGTGACCATAAATTTATGGTAAGGTGAAATATTTTTAACTCACTTTTTTGTTGTCAAAAATTGCTTAATCTAACGTCAACACACCAAAAAATGTAAGAAATTTCAGAAGCGCCCTAAACATATTTTTAAAACTTATCAATATCAATATCAAAAATATTTAGTAGTACCAATTATTATTAACGTTGCCGATTAAGAAAATTGCCGAGGCGAAATATTTTGTAGAGGAATAATATTTTGTGCAATTCAACAAACTTATTGTTTAATGATTAGAATTCGATATGTGTACCTACGCAGTTTAGAAAAGAGCGATATCTACTTTGGGAAACGGTCAACTGCTATACGTGTAGCGCTCACAGTGATGACTTTGGTAAACAGCCGTGCCCGTTACTCCTGAAATACGAAGGCTTAAATTATCTGCGGTCAATTCCAAAATGGCGTGTCCGGCGGCCATTTCAGCTCGTCGAAGTGCAGTTACTCAAATAATTCTCGAGTCAAGTACTCGACAAACATGCATGTGGTACATACTAATGTAATGCTAATCGTTACGTCGGACACATATTAATTTAAGTACGGCGCTTCTACAGCGATTCGACAAAGGCCGCCAATGAGTAACGGTCTAGTCCTTCGAGGAAAGGAAGCCGAAGTAGCGGACTTGCGTGCCCCTCGAGGAAATTTTGTAATGTGATACAAAGTCAATAGACGCAAGCCAGCATTATCGCTTGTTTTCAAGCGACAGCATTATTTACATAACGTGAAATTTAAATGAGTATTCTATATTTTTACGATTTTGCAATGTAATTTCATAACATGAATTTAAAAATTTCAGACTGTACTGAATCATACACACTTTTGATATTAATAATAAAATGGTACAACGGTTTTTCTGCTTTGACTTCACATAAAATACAAATACCTATAAAATGTGCAAGAGCAGTAAGCAAGTTTCAACGACACGACACGAATGCGACCAGGCAGTTACGGGAACGGCTTGTGAATATTTTTGCACAGAGCGTCGCCGAGACTGGTCCTACAGCATTCTCGACCACTACCATTGAACTGCCACAACCCTCCCTACACAGTTGTGTCCTCGAATCAACAAACACAGCTTAAAGCCTCTCGCATATAGGCGCGGCCTGCAGTAGCCGCCTTTAGAGTTCCGTGGATATATTTCAATAAGCGGAACTATACAATTGTACCTAAGTAAGAATATTCTCTGCCACGGTTTTGGTTATTTTAGAGATGCGGACGCCGACAGTAAAACCATTCGTCACAGCAAAAGTACTGCACACAACTCAATTGTAGCAACATAACTTTAAGTAAAACCCTTTAAGTAAGTAGGGCAACATTAATTAACTGATATATTTCCAACGCTGAGGAAGCAATACACAGCGTAATTTAAGAAGACAACGTTAGCTTGCTAGTGTACAAAAAAAAGCATGGGCGGCGTAATGTTAATGACTTTGTTATCAGCAAAGTTATCAAAACGTATGATGTAAACAATTCACGAAAATATGCAACTAAAATACGTACAAATAACAATCGTTAGCGTGTACAGGTTATCAGTTGCGCTTACAGTTTGTATTAGTGACTTTACATGTAAAATATAATTTTCTGTATTGATAACAGTTATTGAAAATATCTTAATCGAAAGGTTTCATAATAGAACAGACAAATAATTATGTGTAACCGTAGTATTGTAAAATTAAATTTAATATAAGGGCGCAATCCATGGCCAAAGATCTCCCCGCAGTGTTGGTAGAGCTAGTTATGATGTTCGCAATGAATCACAATGTTAGCCGACATGTCTTCCGGCATTTTGATGAAAAGTGACGGTGTGTCGAATGCTATGTATAAACATTCAAGAGCATGCAAGTAACGGAAATTCGCGGTTTAACAGATTCCTATAAATCTTGTGAACTCGGGGTAGATTAGCAAGCAATTCGTAAATTGGATACCTACGCTTTCAAACGATTTTCAGGGTTTTAAATTTAAGTTTTGCTAGGGATGCTGTCTGTGCAGGGTTCAAACACTCCACCTCCAGATGACTTCACGAGATGACACGAGAAAGAGGGAGGGTGTCCGAAAGAGTGAGACGGGTAAATTAAGCGTGGGAACACTTTATCACACGAAGTATGACTACATTTGAGCCTGAGGCAACGCAGCAACAAGTTGTTGGAAAAAAGTCGTCCGTGCACTCTGTCACGGCTTTCGAAAGGCTTGCAAAATAACGGCCTCCTTTTATGTATAATGTATCTCCCTTATTGTAATTATATCGACAACAAACTGAAATCACCATTTATGTATTGTCTGTTTTTTTCCTAATTTGTTGACCGATATAACTCACTTACATTACAAATTAGTATTAGTAGTTACCTAATATATACAGCTATACCAGTAATTTTCATTAAAAATATAGATACCTACATAGAACTCAATTTTTGTAAACAGTACAAAATATTTACGTAGTTAATAACTTTTAGAGCTCACCAAAACTGTCTACAGATAAAAAACCTTTTTTTTACTGACATCACAAAGATTTAAAACCACGATCTGAGAAAGTTCATAAAATATTAATTGGAGAGTCTTCATTCGAACAGCTCGAACGGCAGAGAAGTCGAGAGACAAGTAGGCAAAAACACAAGACAGGGTATATTAAAAGAGCGCGGGCTTGAAAACAACACAAGAGGCCATTACCACCAGGAGAAGTTGCAATTGCGTTGCTTTGGTATAAAGTGGGCGGAGCCGAGTCCATTGCGATACAAATAAGGAAATCGATTTATTGTATATTTTCAACGCACATGAAATCGATATCAATACCACGAACGGGGCTAATTTTATTGCTGTACCCCTGCACATTTCTGCGCAGAATTACATGTTATAGGCTTGACCATTATGTATGATAAAACTTAAGTTTGAAAAACATCAAAATTTTTCCGCACTATTAAAGTACCAGAAACAACATAGTAGCTGTTTAAGAGAAAACGAGACAACATTCGAAAAGTAACTGCGATATGCGTGATTCTGGCGCTGTGCCATTTCAAGGCTGCCGTGAATTCAACCACTGTTATTACAAACAAATGGGTATGTAGCTTTTATATTTTTGTCGAACTCTAGTAAAAAAAATATAATAAAGACCTGAGCAGATATGTTTTGCTGGGTGATGATTAAAAAATAGGCAACGTGAATCATGTCAATAACAGTGCTAACCAATGAAACAACCTTTTGTAGAGTGACGTCAACCTGTCCAGTATACTGTTAGTTACTTAAACGCTTTCTCTTTGTTCGTAATCGCGTGATATACAAAGTACCTTTTTTTAAAAGTTAAGGAACGTATCATAATTGCAAATCTACGCTCTTTGTTTTTGAGTTGTAAACCAAGATAAATACGAAATATTTTTACCGTGTAGTTTGCATGTGTACACTCACGTTTTATATTGTTTAACAGAGTTTTGTGAATTTAAGGTCATGTACTTACACAATGTCTTACATATTAACAACACGATTTCCGAATATACATGTTACAAATTTAAATAGACATAGGTACAACTGTTTATCGGAGACTCGCGCCTAAAATTCATTTTATACAGTGAACGATAAAAGGCGATCTTATTTAAAATATAACAAAGTACCTTGTGTTCAGTATTTATTAAAAGTCAGATAATCCATTAGTCGTGGAAAGAAATATAATTTTTGATTTCATGAAAAAGGTGAAGGCGGCGACGCTCCCGAGGCAGTTGACCTTGCCTGGTGTTTATGTTGATCGCGCATCAGTTGCGGGCGCGTCAGGGCCGCGCGTTGCACCGCGCTGGGACACAAACAACGTACATACCCATACGTACAAAATGCTAATGCAGTTCTGTCTACAACATAGAGGTTTGAGTATGCAGGACGCCCCGCCGCCAGTTGCGTCCGGTTCGACGCGTCGCGAGTCGAGCTTAGATGGCACTGAACTCGATACTTAGGTCGCGGAGGATCAATTAATTTTAAACTTCTTAGTCGAATTATAAAGATAACTGCTACTTTCAGACTGATAGATACAGAAAATATTCTTTTGCAACCCCACGCAGGTGGTAAGTACAACTGATTCATCAAGCGACACAAAACGAAAAGGTATTTGGTATTAAGTATTACGGCACAGTAAAAAAGCGACAAGGAAATGGTCGGAGATTAATTTAAGAAATGTAGATACATCTACACATGTGATAATCAACCTTATGTCATTGTTTTTCTAAAGTTATCTTCATAAACTACTTCCTTTCGGTAACAAACGGTTTACATTCATACAGTAGTATTCTACGGTTTAAACGTTCGTCGCCAAATCTTCAAATTTAAAACCACACCGTTACATTTGCCATTATAACATGATGGCAATGAGCAAACCAGTGCACTTAGGGCAACGACTCTAGTTTCTGATTCGGGAGAGTCACCAGTATGTACACTGGACCACATTTGTCTCCACTGGTACAGCTGAAGCCGCGCACCTCATCTTAAAATCCCTTGCGCACTTCCAGTAAAATAATACATGAATTCAATCACACGTTTCTTCTACCTACAAGCGAAAGGCCCACGTGATGTAGCTGGCAGCGGTGTATGAAAAACTCGTCACGGAGGCGGAGCTACTAGTGCAACTCGCCACAATGTACACCGAGACGGACCACGACAGAGACCCTACACAGGTACCACTTGAAACAAAGACGGCAAAACCAATGAATCTTCATACACGTCAACAGAAAATAAAGACGGCAAAACCGATGAATCTCCATACACATCAACAGAAAACAGACGGCAAAACCGATGAATCTCCTTACACGTCAACAGAACATGTAATCTTACCACCCTTACCACTTTCGGTGTCTGTGCACTTCTAGTGCCTTTGCCACACCCAGTTCAAACCTCTAAAATATTCACTTCAAATATTTATTCTCTAATTCCCGTTACTCGAACACAGCTAAGTTTTGTTATTAGGCTCAACTCACACTGGCGCAGAGTCGAAGCGTCGCGACGCATCATGTTTTTCGCCTATAGCATATTCATCTATATTTTCCCATTATTAAGGTACAAATTTGTGTTTTTCAAATATGGTATCGAGCGGCTTCGCGCGTCGACTCTTGGTATCATTCGAGCGACTTCGCGCATCGACATGCGTTGCCGCGCGTCTCTGGGGCGCCGTGAGGCGTCAGACGCCGACCAAACTGTGATCCCGGCGGCGGCGCACTAATGCGAGTGTCGTCGCGCGTCGACGCGTGTCGCCAGGCGGTGTAGGTGAAAAACAAGACGCGACGCGACGCTTCGACTCTGCGCCAGTTTGAGTTGAGCCTTAAGGCTTGAACAGTCGCGAATAACTTTGACGATTTGACCTCTAAGTATTAGTAACAATTTCATACGCCATCTATCGACTACGCGCTTGTACTTACACAAAGTCAAATAAAGATAAGTTGTAAACTAGAATACAGACGTGTCATAAGTGTTTTTTTTTTGCAATCTATACCTACATTGTCGTTCCCTCAGAGACATTCGAGATTAAAACATCGTAAAAATAAACATTACATAATATTTTAGGGTTAAAATCGTAACAGCATAAATAGTGAAAGTATTAGGTAAACATGCAATGATTCGATCGTTACATCCTATCAATAACAACTAATGCTACTATTTTCAATTATAAAAGAGGAGTAGAAAAGGGTAGTATGTAGTTGAGTCTGTGCGTTATTATTATTATTTTATACAATACGTAAATAAACACTTACAAAAAGAAATAATAATAACAACGCACACACTCAACATAGCCCCGCACTAGGGAAACCCTGTGTCGCGGGTGCCATGGACACACACATAGACAACCACAAATTACACCCAAACTCACGAGAGAAATAAATGTAGGTCATACAAATATGTCTCCCGGCCCGGGAATTGAACCTGGGACCTCTGCGTGGCAGTCCGGCATGGTAACCGTTCGGCCACCGAGGCAGTTAAATAAAAGTGATTACGACCAATACTCAAAATGCAAACAATACCAAGTATATAATGATACGAATTTTGGGCAAGGTTAAATAAATGTATATTAAAATAGGTACTTTATTAACTAAATTGTTAACATTAAAAACCGTCAAAATCTAAATAGCGAGAATAAGTAGGTTTAATTGAAGTTGGAGTACTATTTTCTGGTTGAAGCATGGGTTCGTCGTCACGGGGGCAATAAATTTGTGATATTTTTTGGATCAGTGCTGGTTTTATTGTCTTTCTTTTCTATTTTCTTTAAAACGAAACTGCAGCAAACGGCGGTGAGCAAAAAAAGGCACACCGCGTAGTGAATGCAATGCAGAATTATAGTTTCATTTCTACTAAATAAAGTGGGTATTTCTTTGTGTCCTGCGCTGCAGCGCGGCGCAGCCTGACGTCGCCACTTGTGCCGCCATGACCACTACAAAGTGTAACTAAGCTTCCCAACAATAAGGTATATTTCTTTGAAAGGCAAACATTGGCTGACTGCTTAGGGCGAACTTTGGAAATAGCAATACAATATAGAACTTCAAATGTGTTGAATAAAGTGAATATTTCTTCTCACGGGAATACGCTGTGTGTGGTCGTGTTTTAAGCTATTTCTAGATTTTACACAAAAATAACATACAAGTACATATAATAGTCCAAATACGATGATCTTGGTGGCCCAACAGTTTGCACTGTCGACACTGCATGAGAAGGTTCGGATTAAATTTCCGGCAGTATCAATTAGGGAAATGAACTTTTCTAAAATGGTTTTGGCCTAGGTGTTCCAGAAAATGTCGCTGAGAGAATTCCGTATCTCCTGGTCCTGCGTTTGATTTCCGGTAGAACCAGTTTCGTAAATGAAATTTTCTAAAATGATTTTGGCCTAGGTGTTCTGGGTAGTGACGCGGAGTGTATTCCGTTACTCTTGGTCCCGGTTCCATTCCCGGTAGAACCAATTTGGAAAATGAACTTTTCGAAAATACTTTTGGCCTAGGTGTTCTTGGTAGTGCCGCGGAGTGAATTCCATACATCTTGGTCCCCGTCGATCGATTCCAGGTAGAACCAGTCTCGGAAACGAAATTTTCAAAATCACTCAGCGGCGCTACCCAGAACACCTAGACCTTCTCTTCCAGAACAACTAAACCCTCTCATCCAGTGCCATACTAATTGCATGTATAATATACAAATTCCACACTTCACCTTAGATTTATTTTTTATTTCGGCATATCTATATTGTCTAGTCTTTGGTAGTTATTAAAAACGATGGAATGTAAATGTAACGAAATAACTAATTTATAAAACATACATATGACAAATATACACATACAAATTAAATTTAACACAAGTGAAATGAAATAAAAACAGCAACTTTTTGTGGCATAAACCCGCTCAAAAACACGCGCGCAGTCCACCCGTCGCACTGTGATTCCCCCATAGGCCATAAATCAAAAAAAATCATTGGCTTATCCCGGTTAGATCAACTCACTAAGTTAGTAACTAGTTAACAAGCTTCCAAAAACTATAAATATCAATGTAATTAGGTCACGTTATCATTCACTTTTGTGCATCGGAAGTGAGCGCATCGCGAGACTAATTATCACCACGTGTGAGTCATCGAAACTTAATCACTTTGTTTTTGAGTGTCACTATTCCAAATCAAGTGTTTACGTGTTGTGAAAGCATGGAGATCCAAGAGCATGGTATGTACTTTTATTATCAATTTTTTTTAATTTTTTTTATGCATACTTTTTTTTATATAATTTTTTTATTGAAGGCAGTTTTTTGGTGAAAATTTTTGGCATAACTTAATTTCCTTTAGACCTACAACTTTTGGCTGCGCTGAGCTGCACCTGAGGTATATGGTTTTTGAATAAGGAGTATGTCCTTATTAAGAGCTATAAGTTTCATTTGCATCTTGCTGCCTCTTCTTGGCTTAAAGCGGTGTCAAAGTATGCATGTCCATAGTATTGAATTTTTAATTTTTTTTTAAGTTCAGCTTTCATATTGTTTTAGGTACATTTTTCAAATGTTCTGTATCGAGGATGACAATTTTTGATATTTGGCACTCTAAAGTGGGTAATCCAAATGAAAAAATGCAACACGTCCTGAGCACTTTGACCGAAACATCATCCCTTTCTGACGACATCGAAAATATTGATTTAGAGACTTTAAGCCTTAAAATTAAGAATATTTGTGAACGAATTTCCCACTACTGGGCAAAGTCGAATCGTACTAGATCTAAATTCTTAGAAAAATATTCAGATTGGCTGCATGTCGTTGAAAATATTGATGTACAGCGAACTGAGTTACGTGTATCTCAGAGCTTTGACGAAGTTAAACCATCAACTTCTTCATCGCATGGCCGTCCGAGAATTAACTTTGACGACACCAGTAAACGTACAAAAAGGAGAAGATTGGCTAGTTTGTCTAACCAAGACCCTTCTCTTGTACAGTCATTGCTCAATGCGTCCGATAGCTTGTCTTGTCCTGAAATAGATTCTAGCGAAGTTTTATCGCTCATTGTTGAAGCTCAGTTAACTCGACATCAATATATATTAGTAAAGAAATTTATAGACAATAAGTTTTCAAAAACCATTTTCCCATCTTACCAAAGTGTCGTGGAATCTAAAAAACACTGTTATCCTTCAGATATTACTGTTACAGAATCATCCGCCGAAGTCGAACTTCAAAGTTTATTAGATCATACTGCCAATCGGATTCTCAAGTCTCAAAAAGATGTTTTGGATAGTGTACCTAATGAGTCTCTAGATAAGATATCTTTGATAGGGAAATGGGGTTTCGATGGCAGTACAGGGCATTCAGAATATAAACAGTGTTTTTCTGACTCCACTCTTGAAGACAGTAGCCTGTTTGTTACTTCGTATGTGCCACTTCAGCTTGTTTTGACAACAGATAACAAAGAAAATTCAGTAGTTTTGTGGAAAAATCCTCGTCCTTCATCAACTCGATACTGTCGTCCTATACGCCTCCGATATTTGAAGGAATCGACTGCAGTGTCAGTTGAGGAAGAAGCTCATTTTAAAGATAAAATAAGGAACTTGCAGCCTACTGTTTTCAAGGAAGAAGATCGCGAATATCGCATTACTCATTGTTTGCAACTTACTATGGTAGATGGTAAAGTTTGTAGTGCACTTAGTGGTGTTTCTTCATCAAAATGTTTTATTTGTAACGCCTTGCCCAGTGAAATGAACAAAATTGACGAATGTTTAAATAAGGAAGTCGATGAGAGTAAATATGAATTTGGTTTATCACCTCTTCACGCGTTAATACGTTTTTTTGAATATTTTGTTCATGTCGCGTACAAGTTAGATGTTAGGAAATGGCAAGCTAGGTCCGCTAATGACAAAATGCTTGTTGCTGCAAAAAAAAAATCATATGTTCAGACTCAATTTAGAGAAAGATTAGGGCTTATAGTGGATAAGCCTAAAAGTGGCGGAAGCGGAACATCAAACGATGGTAATACAGCCAGGCGGTTTTTCTCGAATTCAGAAATTTCCGCTGAAATTACTGGGATCAAGAAGGATCTCCTAGATCGTTGCTGGATCATCCTTCAATGTTTAAATTCGGGATATAATATTAATAAGACGAACTTCGAAGAGTTCGCTTTAGAGACGGCTCGGCAGTTAGTTGCCGAGTATCCGTGGTATAACATGCCTGCTTCCGTTCACAAAGTTCTAATTCATGGTGCTAATGTTATAGATTACGGTTTGTTGTCAATCGGAGAGTTGTCTGAAGAAGCAGCTGAAGCGACTAACAAATACATCAAGTCTTTTAGAAAAAATCATACGCGTAAAATGAGTCGCATTGTGACCAACACAGATTTAGTAAATAGGCTGCTTCTTCATTCAGATCCCTTCATAACAGGTCTACGAAAGTTACCTGTTAAAAAAAAGGTGTACTGTCAAAAGCTGTATTAGACTTGTTATGTATTTAAAGTTAATATTGTTGAGATTTAATGTATTTTGGTATAATTTGTGTTTTGTTTGTATTTTGTAAAATGAACTTTTTTATGTATTTTTATTGTTTTAATTTATTCATTTGTGGTTATTGTTAATACAAATAATCATTATTTACACAGTTTTACCATTAAAAGTCGCAGTATAAAATGTTTTAGATACATCGTCTAAAAACAAAATTACTGCGAGACATTTTTACACCTAAATATTGTCAAATATTTTTTAAAATGTATAATTTTATTAATTTACGTTTACCTAATCATATTTTAACGTAATAAAATAAAAAAATAATAATAATTTCGGAGTTACGTATTTATGACCGCCTTAGTATGGAGCGTGAATCACCGTGCGTCGCAAAGCCTGAAAAGCGACTGAGCGTAGTAATGTGCAGACGTCGCGAGTGGGAAGGAATTATTTTTTCAAATAATAAGACTTAAGTTATGAACTAAAAAAAGTGAACAATACATTCTGTTTGAAATTAAATTATCTATTTTTTCGTGTAAATTTTATAAACAACGTATGTTTGCATGTAAAGAGAAATTGCTTTTTATTCAATTTGAAGGACGTAACTGTAAATTTTATTTCGTAAAAAGAGCTTAATAAATTGTAGTTTTGCTCAATACATTCAATTATTTAAGGACCACTAGCAATCATATATTTTTTTGTGATTATTGGACCATTATCAATATCAGGAATTTAATTTAAAAAGAGCCTTATTCGTCAATCTGGCACCTGTTCCAGTCTTGACGACCAAAATTCTAAGACCGATCGTAGCAGTCTACCATTGTTAAATATTGTTGAACTATGTGTTGAAATTTGATTTACCATGCTTCGTTATTGTTGACGCTGGTTTAGCAGCTAAGAAAACAACTGTAACAACTGGTCCTAATACACTAGTACTATCGATTTGCTCGTTTCTTTTTATACATAAATAAGTGCGCATTTGACCTCCATCTCACCTGATGGAAAGCGACGTTGAGGTCGACGATGTAGCATGCACATTTAAATAGTGCCTATTCACTCTCGCATTGAAAAGGCCCAAAACACTCGTTTCCCAGGTACAGTATTTAGTACCATCAAATTCGTTTACGTACTGAGTAATGTCGAGAGGTTGCCGCTTAGGAAACAATCGCTGCCTTGCGGGCTGTTGCAAATTTCAACCGCCCTGAGATGGGTGCCAATTTGGAGCTTAACTCTTTTATCGTGCTACCTAGTTAGTCTAGGTAGCACGATAAAAGAAGTTTGAGGTGGTACGCTCAAAGGATCGCACTTCGTTCGACACGCATAACTTCGACTTCGGTGGCTATTGGTACAAAACAGTCACTACCCCAATTTTGGGAAGCCAAGACTTTGTTGTCGCCAACGGGAGCACGAAGTGTTTGTACCGCACATGCTCCTGATATTAAAATAACCCTATGTTAGTTACAATAGTAAGTAACTTAGAAGAAAAAAATAATAAGATGAATTCTTATTTGGATTACCTATTAAGGAAAAGTAAAAAAAAACTGACTACAGAGTAGTTGGTAAAAGTCAATATCGTGTTAGTTTTCGATATTCTGTTATAGCACTCGCTCGTTTTAATTTTATCTACCAGGTTCATAATATTGTTTACTATTATTTCTAAATATTTT
This sequence comes from Hyposmocoma kahamanoa, assembly GCF_003589595.1. Lineage (NCBI taxonomy): Eukaryota > Metazoa > Arthropoda > Insecta > Lepidoptera > Cosmopterigidae > Hyposmocoma > Hyposmocoma kahamanoa. Next base: position 13,788,262 of record NW_020653200.1, on the reverse strand, counting down.
AGGACACAAGGTTACCTTTAGTGACTCTGAGCCGTCGTCGACTAAATTAACTTATAGGCATGTACACAAAGTTCAGCCACAGTTCTTGGAAATTCTCGCAATTTCTTTCCCGTGAGACGATGTAGCGAAAGCGGCTACAAATTGGATATAAGATTATATTACATTTTTTTATTATAAATTAAGTTTACAATTTCTGTTCTTGTTTTAGGCGCCTTTTCATACAATATTTTGTTAGTCTATTACTGCTTTTCTGCAGTTATCTTCACAAATTACTTCATTTTGTAACTTAAAAAACTCCAAAATAGTATTATGTACGGTCTTATTCACTCATCGTCACAACCCGATCCACATTCATACAGTTCGCTTGAAAATGAATTTAAAGTGCCGTTTAATTGGAACCTCAATTCGTCAAAATAGAAGCTATAGAAAGTACAACTTAAATTCTTTGAGACAAAAATTTGATTTTACCAAACGCTCAGATCATTTTGAAGCCAATAATACTCCAATTCTACATTAAAATCAACTAGTAGTATGACTAGATTAAATCGTAAATATGCTTATAAATGAAAAAAAGGAAGGGTTCCTTCCACATGAACGAAATGGAATGACAAACTGATTTAGTCAAGAGGAAGTCCATTTCCTCGTGGGCAAATTCAAATATAACTCACTCAATTACTCCATGTACGAACTAATCTATATGTTACCACCATGTAAAGAAAATGCTTTATAAGCACTATTGTGATGGTATTCCATCGTGAGCATAAATATTGCAAATTAAATTTATTATTTCGATATACTTTTGAAAATTAGGTCAATATTAAATATGTTGTTACCCGTTGCAATAATAAATAATATATTAGTATCCTATGATACACATTGGTAATAAGGAAAATAACACTGATGTCATTTTATATGGATTGTATTATACAATTATGAGCTCTACACATCGGCGTAGTTTCTAAACATTTAATTTTGTATTCCTATACATTCGAATTTTCGAACGCGTTTAACATGACAATAATGAACATTTCAGTAGCAAATTTTACATCAAAACTGAGTTGCGCCGCAAATACCTATTACGGTAACCGGCCCGCGCTCCGTGTATGAAGTTCGTTCGTACGATTTATCCTCTCTAAATTTATTGCCATTTATAACTGCAACTTTTGAAAGATGATGTCAAATGGCCTTTTTTCCATAGCTGTAGTAAAATAAAATTTAAACTCCTAGATACAAAGAACGGTTTTGACCTAAAAAACAATTCCAATAATATAAAAAGAGCTAAAATAAGTGTCATGTCAGCAGTTGTAGTTGTTTTTTATGGTAACAAGAGGGCAACTAGTACAACGCGGTTATTCATGAATATAACTGTAATATTTCCGCCGCCAAACAGTAATGTGAACATTACTACATTCCGGCTTGGAAGGGTAAGGGCGCTGGTGAAATTACAGGCACATGGGACTTGTCAGCTCATGTCTCAGGATGACAGGCGCAGTGGCAATGCCCATAAGATCTTTGCGATTTAAAGCTCTGAGTGGCACTGCAACTGTTATAGATAAGCGAGTCGCTTACCAAATTATAAAAACAAAGGATATTTATTCCATTACATTCGAAAGATTTTTAAATTTGATTATACTTTCTGTTGTGGTTATTTTTAAAGTTTTTATAACCGACACCAAGAAGCTATTGGGTCAACAAAAAAAGAACTCCATTGTGGTTAGAAGTTATAAATTTGAAGTTTATGTCCAGTTTAAAAAAGAAACGGTTTTCTATACAGGAATAAACACATAAAATATAAAGTACGCTTCTTTGGCAAAGTGTGAAAGAGAGGAGTAAGCGGTTGTGGAATGTACCGCATTTAATTTTTGTAACGGCTGCGGGTCAAAAAGCGCGCGTAGCCGCTGCCGACAGTGCCATGTAGTACGGCTCGAGGAGAGGTGGGGGAAGGGGAATTCGAGTGTAGTACGACGGCCCGCGCTTCTCGTAAAGGAAGCGACCCTGGCGCGGTCATTGCTCGCCGCGGCCGCATTCCTCACCCCCGCCCCCCGGCCCTCCGCGCAGCGCCTGGGCATCAATGAACGGCGCGCGCGCAACCGCCTCCACCGCTGCGTCCATTAGCCCCGTCTCGTTTCACCACTACTCCGCCCTCTCCCTTTCCTGCTCTGCTTTAGCCACCACCTTATCTTCTTGACAGTGATAGCTTGCTTATGCTTGCACGTCATTTTCATAGTATATAAACTGCTATCATTGACAATTTTGTCTAGCCAGTACGTATTATATGTATAATGGCCGACGAAGTTGCAGAAATTCGAAAACTAACTGGAACGTAGTATACGAGAATGTGTCAGATTCTATTTAGCTTTGCAACGATGAAATAGTTCATAAAGAGCAAAAGTATTAATAATTCTCTCGTTTGATAATAATGTTGCAATACGAAAATTGCCCAGGGTTCTATTTGATTACATCAACGTCAGTTATTTATAACCTAGTTAAACGTAAATACAGCGATTAAATGAAATTTGTGATTTGTTTACGTCAATTGAAGATGGAAAAAAGTTGAGACGCCATTAAGATACATTTAGAAATGAGTGGTAAAATACCCGTTAGTTTTCTATAAAAGGGTAAAAATATTATATTTATTACTGCCTAGGTGTTAGAAATTACTTTGTGTTAAAATATTACTTACACCGTGAAGTTAACAAACCTAGTTGTCGATAACTCCATTGATGGTATTTAATTCTAATTTTTGTTAAACATTCACATTGCCTTCGTGCATTTTCATTTTAGCGATAAAAAAACGGTAAAAAGATAGATTCACGCATCGGCATTCATAAAGAAAGAGCAGAAAGGGGAGGGCTATTGAGGGCACGTAATTACCGTACAAATTTAAAGTTGCACGGGAGGTATCAAAAGACTCCACCGTAGTTGTCCAACAACTTTGCGCGTCGCGTCGTGGCAAGCCGCGCGTACGCGGTCAACGCTCGGCAAACTGCCGGACTTACAGGTTGGACATGGGGCAATGGAATCCGTGGGGGACAAAAAAGAAACGCGCCCGCGCCGCCCGCCGTGCGCGCTTCTTGACTACTAAACAACGGCAAGATAAGCCAACGCGCACTATGTTACCTACCTAGAGCACGTCACGATAGAACCATAATTTTTACTATCAATGTTTTCAAATTAGTGCAACAAACCAAAATTACCGACGATGTTTTTTTCAGCCTAGTATACAAAAAAATATCGTTAAAATGCGAGAACATTACGTGAATTCGTAGACACAATTTGCGAGAACATTACGTGAATTCGTAGGCACAATTTTTAAATCTTGCTTATCTGTATTATATATGTATACAAAATTAAGCCCTCACCTTAGTACTCATGTCAACTGCACCCGAAACTGCTGAAGCTAAAATTATGAAATTTTGACTAGAGGTTGGCTTATGTTGAAAGCGCAGAATAGGTAGGGATTTATTAATATGTATTTCTATGAAAGTATGAAAATTGTAATGCATTGAAACAAAATTTGTTGTGAAAAAAAATTATTAAGGCTCATTATAAGTGTATATTCTACCTATAAAACGTGTTTTTTAATAGGGTCAAATATATGATGAAATTTTGTAATATAATGTAAGAAGTTACAAATGTGAAAATTCATCTTTAAGCTCTCTGTTGAAAAATAAGTAATGCGCGTTTCATAATGTTTTATACACCAACATTCCAAACATAAATTTAAAAAAAACTAGAGGGTTGCAGTTACTCGCTTCCGAAGGTTTGCCCTCGAGACCCTACAAGTGACACTTGGGTTTAGCACCACCCTCTAATGAGTAACAACTCTATTGGTGGTAGGCTTTAAAGTCGAGTCGCGAAGCAGTTTCTCCGTTTTCGGAAGTTGCCGTTTAAGAGGTCGGGTCCGTGTGATGCGTCTCAGGAACTGAGACACCGAGTTTTTTTTAATTTTGTGGCTTCTGGTTAACACTGAAATTACACAAATAACATATTGCTGTGTCTGTGGATTTGACACTCAAAGCAGTCTCCGATTAGAGCGCTGCCAATGTTGTCAAATTTAAAGCTACCAAAACGCTGGTGTGTCTATTCTCCACAAAACAGAGTCCCGTTAACCTGAGTCCGACGTTTCGTGATACATCGATACCGATAGCCGACCGTCTCCAGGTAATTAGAATGGACCTGTCGTTCAATTTGAACTTCGGCAGATATATAGAATCCATCTCTGATTTAGTAGAGGCGAAGCTGCAGAGCCTTGAACACCGCCGTAAAGTTGCCTGCTTATCGGTATTCTACAGGATGTATCACGGAGAATGTGCGATGGAATTGTACGATTTAATTCCACCTTCTCCTTTCCATCATCGGGGAATTGGAAGTAGATTGAGGTTATCCCCTATGTTGTGGATATTCCAAGGATTCGCACGACGCGTTTACGCTTCCACATTAATTTTTCCACAGGAATTTCCTGCCTGCAGGCTTATTCCCTGAACGCTGTACCTCATCGTCACTTTTCATCAGGTGAGATAGAGGTCATTTATTAAAAAAAAATTGTTCATAATCATATAGTCCTTTAAATATACTTTAAAATACACAAAAAAGTATACAAAACACCGACCACACTGGAAGAGAAGCGCGGGCATGTGCTCTATCGCTACACCTCACCCAGCGAGTTCACTACCCGGGTATCGGACGTTGACGACCACATAGCCAATTCCCTGGATCTTCTGCTGACAACCGATCCAGACCGCTATCAAGTATAGGTCTCGTCCCGACTAGGGACATCCGATCACTGTCTGGTGAAATCTGTATCTGTCTACTCCCCACCCGATCTCAGTACGAGAGGTACTAGGGGGACGTGGCGATACAAGTCAGCAGATTGGAATGCGATGCGGCATTTCCTTACGTCTTGTCTCTGGCGGCAGCTGTGCTTCTCTTCTGACGATCCGATGTGCTGCGCGTCTGCCGTCTCTGAGCCACAGTCGCAAGCCGCTTGCAGGCCCAGGTTCAACCGGGTGGCCATCGCCTCTCGTTTACACCGGATCTCTTTGCTGTTGTCTCGAGCGTCTGGCACATAACTCTCTACCACTGTGCTGTCGTCTGCGCACCCAAAGATACCGGGCATCAGCAGCAGGTCGTTGATATGCAGCAAGACTAGAGTGGCGGAGAGGACAGATCCCTGAGGTACATCGGCATTTATATTATGAGGAGCAGACGAGTATTATCTACAACTACACGGATTGACCTATCCTTCAGAAAATCGCCTATCCATGTGCAAATGTGCAAAAGCCAACAGGAACTCCGTAAGCTGGAAGCTTGTTTAATGGGCTATTTGTGCCAAACCCTATCAAGGGCCTTTGATATGTCGAGAGACAGCCTTTGATATGCGATTTACCGCGTTTCTCGACAGCCTCGCCCCATAAATGTGTGGCATACGCAAGAAGATCCCCAGTAGATCGACCACGGCGAAAACCATACTGTCGATCACTGAGAAGTTATCTTCGAGGTATCCAAGGAGACGGCTGTTCAATACGCGCTCCATAGTCTTACAGAGTATGGAGGTGATTGCGATAGGTCGATAATTAGATGTGTGGCGTGACTACCTTTCTTAGGTACAGGATCTACATTTGCAAGCTTCCAGGTTTTCGGGACTTGTCCAGAACCAGTGTTGGGCAAAATTTAATTGTTCTGGCAATTAAAGATTGACAATTGATTAATTGTCAATTGCGAAACAGCAATTAACGATTGATCAATTGTTAATCGCAAATATCTACAATTAACAATTAATCAATTTTCAATCTTTTCAATGTTTTTGATTAACAATTAACAATTAAAACTGACAATTATGATAAATTTATATGGGCATATGGGGGTGAGTTAGGGCGTTGGTTGTGGGGGCCTGCTGGGGGCCTGTTGGGGGCCTGCTGGGGGCAGGTTAGGGGGCCGGTTGGGGGGCCCGGTTGGAGGCCCCGGTTGGGAGGCCCGGTTGGGGGCCCCAGTTGGGGGCGGCGGTTGGGGGGGCCAGTTGGAGACCCGGTTGGGGGCCCTGTGGGAGATCCGGTTGGGGGCTCGGTTGGGGGGCCCGGTTGGAGCCCGGTCGGGGGCCCGGATGGGTACCCCGGTTGGGGGGCCCGATTGGGGGGGGCCCGTTGAGGGCCTCGTTGGGGTGCCCGGTTAGGGCCCAGTTCGGGGGCCAGTTAAGGGCCTGATGGCTCCGAACCGGGCCCCCCAGCCGAGCCCCCAACCGGGCCCCCTAACCGGATTTCCAACCGGGGGCCCCAACCGGGCCCCCGACCAGTCCTCTAACCGGGGGCCCCAACCGGGCCCCCAAACGGACCTCCAACCGGGCCTCCCAACCGGGTCCCCAACCGGGCCCCTAACCGGGGGCCCCAACCGGGCCCCAACCGGGGCCCCAACCGGCCCCTCAACCGGGCCCTCAACCGGGGACCCCAACCGGGCCCCAAAGCGGGGTTCCCAACCGGGGCCCCCAACCGGCCGGAATTGATTTTAATTGCAAATTTAATTGCAATTAAAATCAGTTCAATTGAAATCAATTGCAATTAAAATCAATTGCAATTAAAATCAATTGCAATT
>NW_020653200.1:13756500-13781664 GCF_003589595.1 Hyposmocoma kahamanoa | reverse complement strand
TCAATTGCAATTAAAATCAATTGCAATTAAAATCAATTGCAATTAAATCAATTTGTTATTTGTCAATTTGATTTCAATTGAATTGATTTTTTAATCTGATTGAATTATTGATTGAAATTTAATTGATTAACGCCCAACACTGTCCAGAACTCATAGAGAGGCGATACAGGTGAGTCAACGTCGGAGATAACTCGGGTGCACAGTTCCGCAGGACAATCGCTGGGATTCCGTCAGGGCCACTGGCTTTGTTGACGTCTAATTTGCGTAAAGTTTTTAACACCTCTTTTCGACGGATAGTGATCTCGGGCATTTCAGAGTCACTGCGAGGTAGTTTAGGTGGGGTTTGCAAAGTAGCGTCAAGACGGGAGTTGGAAGCAAAAAGAGAAACAAAAAGATTTGCTTTCTCTTCAGCGGTGTGAGCCAGCGATCCATCAGCTCTCATTAAAAGCGGAAGGGATGACCCGCAGAAATTCGCTTCAACCGATTTAGAGAACGACCAGAATGCTTTACTCCTTCATGGGTATGAAGCTAACCTGGCCCCAATACGACTAATATGTCCGAAGCGAACTTTCCGTATCGCTTTTGCAGGATCTAGCGGCTTTATTAAAGGCTTTCTTCAGGCAGAGGGTTTCCGGTGCTTTGCGATCTCGAGCATCAGCTCAAGCCTGGTACGCAGATTGCTTTTGAGTTTCCGCAGAAGCACACTCAGCGTTAAACCAAGGGCGAGCTATGCCGCTGGAGGAGACTTCGAAATACGGAATAAAGTATTCTATAGCCCGAATAATCACCTCAGAGACGGCAGACACGCAGCACATCGGATCGTCAGAAGAGAAGCACAGCTGCCGCCAGGGACAAGACCCAAAGAAATGCCGCATCGCATCCCAATCTGCTGACTTGTATCGCCACGTCCCCCTAGTACCTCTCGTACTGAGATCGGGTGGGGAGTAGACAGATACAGATTTCACCAGACAGTGATCGGATGTCTCTAGTCGGGACGAGACCTATACTATTATACATTTATGGGGCGAGGCTGTAGAGAAACGCGGTAAATCGCATGACGTGTCTCTCGACATATCAAAGGCCCTTGATAGGGTTTGGCACAAATAGCTCATTAAACAAGCTTCCAGCTTACGGAGTTCCTGTTGGCTTTTGCACATTTGCACATGGTTAGGCGATTTATTGAAGGATAGGTCAATCCGTGTAGTTGTAGACGATTACTCGTCTGCTCCTCGTAGTATAAATGCCGATGTACCTCAGGGATCTGTCCTCTCCGCCACTCTAGTCTTGCTGCATATCAACGACCTGCTGCTGATGCCCGGTATCTTTGGGTGCCCAGACGACAGCACAGTGGTAGCGAGTTATGTGCCAGACGCCCGAGACAACAGCAAAGAGATCAGGTTTAACGAGAGGCGATGGTCACCCGGTTGAACCTGGGCCTGAAAGCGGCTTCCGACTGTGGAGATATGAACAGGGTCAGGTTTTATTGCGGCTAAAACACAGGCATGTCCCTTCACATCAAAACGGAGTCCCCTACACCTTACTCCGACTTTCCGAGATTTATCCATGCCGATAAGGGACCACCTTGAGCTACTTGGTCTGGACTTACCATCCAACCTCAACTTTGCGCGATACATCGAGTGCGTGGCAAAAACTGCTGCCAGAAAACTAGGCATACTTTACAAAGTCAAGCGGTACTTCACACCTGAACAACTTTTAAATCTATGTAAAGTCAAGTTCGATCGAAGTATGGGAGTACTGCTGCCACCTTTGGGACGGCTCTGCCCATTACCAGTTAGCTGCCTTGGACTCAGTGGAGCGAAAAGCAAAAAGACTTATTAACAACAATTTTCTTGTGGAGTCGAAGCTACAAAATTTCGACAGTCGCAGAAAAGTAACCTGCTTGTCGGTTTTCTATCGGATATATTTCGGGGAGTGTCCGCAGGAACTTTTCAATTTAGTTCCACCTTCACCGTTCCTCCTTCGGTCGACTAGAAGGTCCAGAGCACTCCATTCTTTGTCGTTGATATTCCGCCTATTGGCACTAAGCGCTTTGCTTCCTCCTTTCTGACGCGTACGGCAAAGGATTGGAATGCTCTCTATCTGTATTTCCCGAAAAGTACAATTTGGGGCTATTCAAAGCTAGAGTGAATAGGCATTTTTTAGGCAAACGCGTCCCATCATCAGTCACATCGTCGCTTAACATCAGGTGAGATTGTGGCCAAACGTGTGTCTATTATATATTAAAAAAAATTTAAAACAGTCGATTTTATCCTCGCAGCAACACCCTAACGCTAATGATACGTGTTACTGTAAAATTAAACATTTATTGACTCTGAAAATAGTTTACAAATACTTTTTTTATCAAGTCCAACCAATGATCTCATATACAAAAAACCGGCAGATGTGTTGCTAGCATCCACGAACGTTCAAATCTCAGTCAAAAGACCGACCTTACAATCAATGATCTGACATTTATAGAATTGCGAAATTTTACTCAAATTTTAAGAAAAAATGCCTTCATTTGTATTTAGGAAATGCACTAATTAACATTTTAAAGTAAATAAAACACAAGGAATCACATACCGCGCGTAACGTAGCAAAAATATTTACGTTATTACTATATTAGACAACAATTGCCAATTGAAGATAGAGATAGTAATTTTTTTCTGTAGCGAGTGCGATAAATACACAAGAACTTCGGTCATAGATTATAAGTGCAGGTACGAATATTCTAGGCAGTAAGTAAAGTCATCGATTTGATAGATGACTGATTGTGTTGTAGTTGGAAAACGCATTTATACAGATTTGTTACGTACGTAATAGTACGTATCATTTCTTGCCTGTATATGAAAAAAACACAGAATTTCAAAAAATCTATTTTTAAAAATATACGTTTTTAGGATTATGTGGGATGTTCTTCGCCGTAATAACATCGTAAAATAAGTAAACCTGTAAGAACTTTTTATTTTTTTTTTACCTTTTTATTTTCGTATAATATTTTAACAAAAAACATGAGGCACACGTGTAAAACCAAAAATCTCTCTTCCGTCTGCCGTCTCCTTCCTTTCCCACCACCGTTCTTTCTCTTCATTCTCTCACTCACTTTTCTTATGGCTACGTTCACCATTAAAAATAGCCTACATATACGTATCTGCAAATTTACATGCCAAATACATCAACTAAACTCTTACAATTTTTTTGAACGCTTTTGAATTTTTTTTTTAACATTTTATTTTTGTGTTCAGATTGGAGATGAACATACCTTGTGTGTAACAAAAGACAAATATCATGTCTTTGATTGAAATTTATTTGTGAAATCTCATTTTCTGGACCGTGTCTAAAGAGTTTATGCACTCGACGCATTTCAAAATGTTTTACAATTTTCTTGCAATCTACCAGAAATATAGCCCACTATCTGTTTGACATCACTCGCTAAAGCTTCTGCCAAGCACTTCAGCAAATTTATCAACATTATTTTCTGATATCTTGTCACTACTCGTTATGAGATCATTTTCAGGTATATCTTTAGATGCTTTAGCATCGAACTCATCGTCCTCAATTGGGGCCCCGTTTGTTAGAACTGCCCCCGTAGCATGGCTACGCATGACAGTCCCGACTCACGCGATAAAACTGAAGTAAGCGCGCGCTATTGGCCATCTAAATTAAATCTGATTGAGCTGTCTCAATCAGATTATCTGTATAATAGCGCGCGCTTATTTCAATTTTATCGCGCGCGTCGCGACTATCATGCGTAGCCATGATACGGGGGCTGACGTTAATGTTTAATGGCGAAAGAGCAATTTATTAACCTTAATTTAAATGATAGGGTCGTTGTGGCGACCCTTGGGGGACGTCTATGTCCAGCAGTGGACGTCTTTCGGCTGGAGTTACGATGATGATGAAAGGATAAGGGCACAACAAATAACTCTACTTATTACCTTAGAAATAGCATTGTTCCAAAGTAGATTATTTGACTTAAAAATATTTTTCACGTTTGTTTGATAACAAAATAAATTTCTTTTCCTTTTAATTTGTATTTTACTTCTTACCTTGTTTTCAGAATGTTCATTCTGTTCAACAAAATCATAATCATCATGGCATGTCAATTCAAATGAAGCACGATTTAAAAAAAGGTCTACATGTATGTTGTGGAACAGATATGAAACGTTGATTTCTATGAACGCAACATATCTTGTGCTTAAACAAAATCAGTATGCAGTGCAAATACCCGCAGTAACCAAACAGAGCTATAGGTTTATAAATTGATAAACTGGATGCGGCAAAGTTGAATAAGTAGACAAACCCGAAATTGACGAAGCATTTAGTAAATACTTTAACACAGACTTCACAATAACTTCTTATTGTCCAAAAAAAAATTTAGCTTAAGAAATCAATTTTATAAAAAGAAACTGAAGGATGAGACCTACAAGTTGTGCATTGCATAAACATCGGTAGTGGCAATGACGATAGCGCATTATGCAGCTGCTGCAGCCGATAAGAAAGAGAAAGACGTGGCGCCGGGAACGACACCGCGGCCGTTAGACCTTTCCAAGAACTGTTTGTCTTAAACGCATTTTACTCAGAAGTGCGCGTAGTTTTTTTGCGTGCTAAATTGTTTAAGAAACTATAATGGACTACTAGCGCCTGGTTGTCGTAATACGTGTATAAATAATATTATCATATAATCATAATTTATCATCAACAATAATATTATCATCAATATTATCATATACAAATATTATCGCATAATCAATGAGAATATTTTAAAATACCTACTATTGACAACGGTAAGAGAGACGACCCGTATGATTGGAATGCGGTTTGCGACGCAAAAGAAGTGTCTTTAATGTAGCAAATTCGAAAGAGATAAGATTTTGTCTCCTGCTCTGGGATTGTGCTAGTTCTCCTTATTACACAATCCGGAAAGCAATGCTGTTTTCCATCTGGAACAAATAGAGCACTCTGCACAAACAGAGAACACCAACCCTAGTCATTACGGACAATTATCAATAAGGAGTAAAAGCTTGATATAAGTTTGAATTCCTGGATTGGTTTTATTTACTTTATCACTTAATTTTTGGGGAACATAATTAATTAAACTCAACATTTTTGTACTTCTCCACGTATCCGGCGACACCAAATGTGACAGCGTAGTCCACACACCATCGCATATTACCTAACGTCGGTCTCTCCATGAACTTTAATGCCAGTTCTCCAACTGTTATGTGTAGGCATGCTGGATTGTAATGAAAAGAGTGCAACCAAAGATGATTAATAGGTACTTTAAAAAATGGCGTTGAGTAGAGTTCTAGAATACGACTCTTAGAATACTACACTCTACTTAGATACTGACCACTAAGGGAACATTGTTGACAGGCTAAATATTGTGTTAAAAATTGTCAGCTGCAGTATCATGGAGTGGATAGAAACAAACGAGCGTAGCCTGCGGGAAAGGTAGAGTACATCAGTCCGAAGGAGACAGTTTGACATGGCGGGGTCACTAATCCACCAACACCAGCGACAAGACACGTAGACATACTCTATAATTATAAGCTGTTATACGGGAAACTCTAAAAAAGTTATCGAGGTGATATACTTGAACACGAAAAAACACAGTTGCCGACGTTTTAACAAATACTGCACTGAAGCACAATTTCTGTGTCCAAAAGATGGAATAGTTGTCCGGACGACGGTTGTTATGGAATGATATTATTCACATACAAAACATTGAAGGAAGCAAGGCAAGACAGACAATAGTATTTCAAATTTTGAGGGAAAGGCAGTAACAAAATTTGTAATCTTTCTGGTGAAATTACATATATCCGTAGCTGCCAAATGTAATGAGCTGTTCTCATGTAAATCTTTAAAATATTTACATTGCCTCTATGACTACCAGATACGACTTTCTATTTCTATTCAATTACGGGCAGCTCAGTACTTCTCTAATAATAAGTAAATATACGAATTTCCGTAAATAAAAAAATAAAATGAGAAAATGGTTCGTACTCGAAGCTGTGAAAACAGTATTTCGTAAAAGTTTTATCATATGAGTGCGTTATATACCTTCTGTGCTACAGAAGTGCGACGTGTTGTCGAAGAAGATGAGTGTCAATTGTTATGGGCTGCACCCTAGCCAACCGCTCAGCTATGGTTCCGGATCAGAGTCATTGACCGGCTACTGTCGGAAATAGATACTCCCTCCGACAGTTCCGGCGGGGAATTCTCCATGCATAAATTTAACTAATCATATTATTATTATCATAAATCGTATACTATCAATCTATCGTACACAATTTTGGATGAAACAATTTTTGTAACTTGAAGAAAGTAGAGTTCTATAAAATAATTCGTCACCATGAGAAATTTACGGGTTCCTAATAATTAAATATGGTAAGTACCATATAATTGATACTTATGTGAAATTAAAAAATAAGTTCCAGTAAATAATAAAGCAAATAAGTAATCAACCAATATTAAATTTCAGCTCTGGGCGCAAAAGAGATTCATCTTTCCACCAGCAGACTCTATGTTGTCAAAAACTAAATGTGCAATTTTTGTAATTTCGATGATTTATATCATGCATTTGAGTTTTAGATCTAAACGCGGTCGTGGTGTTCCGCGAGTAGGTGGGTCGGCTGATCTCTCCGACGGCATTGCAATGCACATCCGGGGCGGTCGATACGGGCGGCGACTTGCGCGGTGCCGTGGCGTCCCTCGCTACCCCGCACCTCCAACAACGCCTCCCTCGCCTCCTGGAGACCCCTCGGCGACGACTCACATCGATTCGCGCACTTGATAATTATTAAGCAGTTATTGCGAAAACTTTATCATCTTTTGCCAACAATAACGCGTTACACGTCCATAAGTCCAGTTCATCATGCGTATAAAAGTTGCTTACGTACTGAATAACTATAATTCATATTTGTTTATATTTACCTAAAATTTTATTCTTGTCATAAAATTATAAGGAACAAAATTGTATTGATTGTGTTATTTAGCGCAAGCGCATTTAAAAATAATAATATACCCAGCTTAACAGACTAAAGCACGTCTTACCTATACCAGTCCTCCCAAAAAGTTACTGATAAAGATAAAGTTATGAAGATAAATAGGCCTTATGTTCAATATTGAACTCGAAAACTTAATAATAACTGGCGTATGTCCGAGTATTGCACAAAATAATTATTTTCATTAATTTGGTGGATTCGGTTACTGAAGGGTCTGCATATTTTGTCACTTGTTATTTTTTACTCAAGCTTTAAATAATAAATAGTCTTTGTAAATAAATAGTTCAATTTATTGAGCGTAAAGATACTTAATCATATTTTTTGTACCCATGATAGCTTTCTTGTCTATATTTTCCAGCGGAATGCAGAATTCTCTTTCTTAGTATAATTGAAACATATTCTTATTAAATTGGTTCTGAAACCGTGTCTGGTTCTATAACGTATACGATTACAGAATCAGAATCACAAGAATATATATTTTATTTTATTTTTATAACGCACATACTCATAGACCCGCACTAGGGAAACCCTGTGTCGCGGGTGCCATGGACACACGCATAGACAACCATAAATCCTTCAGAATCATTAAAAAAAGCAACACCCATCGTTTAAAATTGTTCAGGACTTGTCCTGACTATTTTTTAATAAAAAAACGTGAAAGCACGTTAAATTCACATGACATTCGTTATTGGGAATTCATGGTTTTCATTCGTTATTGAGAAATAATGAATACAAATAATGAATATCGATATAAGTTACTTCCGTGGAGTTGTTCCATCGTATTGTCAGGGTAATTCTTATGGGAACCTGCTCAGAGTCACGCGTGCGATGTTGTAGAAATTGCGCGTAAAATATATAGGACCATGTTTTACAAAAACTTGATGTTAGAGACATCACTCCGATAATTCTCACATACGTGATCGAAAATACCTGAAATGGGACGTACGAGTTCCAAGACGTTCCACCATTATTCTTCCACTATACCCACCCAAACAAATCGTACACAATCCTATAGAAGTTGTCAACCTCATCTCCTAACTTTTTTCCTAATGAGTGGTAGTTATATACTACGACTTATTAGGAAAAAAATTAGGAGATGCTCGCAACAAACGTTTCCTTGTACAAGTTAACTGATTTATCATCTTCCTCGACAATTTTAGTTCTAGTGCCATCTAACAATATTTAAATCTATCAGTTCTATGATATTACAAATTTGTGTACGCTTGTGCACCATAGATTAGGACGGTCAAGATACGCCATCTCGGACAATGTAAAGACTTGTGTTACGACAGTAGCCGGCCATTGAGTAATGAGAATTGGCATTGGAAATGTTTCTCAGCATAGCCGGAAATTTTCAATATTTCAGTTTCACATCCAATAAATGCTAGTTTCTCGCGAATCGCAACGGTCTCGTATGTAATCAATGATGTATTAGAATCAATGAAGATGCTAGCATAGAATGCGTTGCTAGAGCATAACCATATAAATTTGTATACAAATCGCTCATAAAACTCTAGCTGTTTGTATAAAATTTTAAAAGTTAATTTTATATACGGTGCTCACGGTGCTGGCACAACTACAAATACGCATCCTTTTCCATTCCGTCTAGAAGTGAAAAACATCCACCATACTCTCAAGTGTAGCGAAAATAGACAAATTATTTAAGTATTTTTGATAGTTATTCTGAATGGGTGGAAAAATTAAATGTTGAAATACAAATCATTCTTACCTTAGTAGCTATGCCGAAATCTAGCCCCAAAAGATGTGACCTGTTATTAAGAAAAAAATCTCGTTTAATGTTAATAACTTATGAGTTCGTCTATAGCTATCAAGCTCAGGTAAGATTTAAAATGACTGAATGAATAAATGATGATGATATAAATACACTGTGTTATCATACAATTAGGGAAACACTTAAAAAGAACATTTATAAAAACAAAACAAGGTATCATTAATGTCTAGCTAGATTAAGCAAAATACGAACGACCAATAAATGTAACATGAAGAAGTTCACAACAATTACAAGATTGAGCAGGAAAGCAATCAATTTTGGCACAGAATAAAGATATTTTTATATTCAACAGGCACACTGTAATAATTTTTATCAATTTAAAACTAAAACAAATTGGGCAGAACACTGCCAAAAAATAACTGTAATTGTGACAGAAACTAATGGGTGTTATCAAAGGCTTCATAACAGTGAATGAATTCTATAAACTATTACGGAAAACTATTGCAGTCGCAGTGATAGCACTCTTTAAACAAAAAAATCATTTTAATTGTAACAACTGATGTAGAGTTTATCAAGGATTTTTAATTCATTGTAAGGCATACCAATAAATTGTTCTCTACACTTTAGGGGGTGACGTTCAGAAGAATATGTTTACTATCTATTTGCAAACATCTTAATGGGTACAACAAATCTTGTGATTGATATTCATTATTGTGTATTATTGCCACCATTACTTGAAAACGCCGACTATTTTTATTGTTTCATGCATGAATAATGTATGAAGTTACCATAGAAGAAAAGTAGAGTTTTCTTTAATTGCATTTTTATGAACATTATTTTCTCAGCTTTTAGTTTTTGTCACAAGCGCCCCTTCAATTAATGGTGGCAGATTAGCTGTTTGGATCTGTGTGTGTGGACGAGCTACATAAAATATATTTCACTTAAAAAATTGTAATCAATTTAATTTTTAAAGAAAATTCATATTAACCAAACAAAAAAAAATTTAAACAAAAAGATTACCTGGCATTAACATCTTGTAGTGTGTCAAAACATCTTCATATCCTGAAACAATTTAATTTTGGCATCGAATGAAAACAATAAGCACTAATTTTATATACTCTCTTCACTTGATAATATTGTAACTAACGTATGTTACGTAGCCAACAGAGTGTTGAATCAGTACGTATATTCAATAAATATGTGCACTGGTAATTTTGTAACCCTGTCGAGACATTAAGACAAAATGTTTGCAGAATTAAGGCGTAAATAAAACGGACACATACGATGTCACGAAATCCAACTGATGGACGTAACAATCATCAATAACAAAAAGTAAATATTACCTGTTTCAAACAATTTAGGTTTCCTTTTAATATTTCCAAAGTCTGCAGCTATATAGTAAATATCAATTTCACAAAACATGACAACATCTTTGTATGTGACGCCTAAGGACAATCTTAATAGGTACATTTGCTTCCAAGAATATCATACGGCAACGTTCATAATGTTACAATCTAATAAAAATAGTAAGAAAAGTAGTAAATTCAAATTATGATATTATAAGAAAAGAAATTAAAGTAACGTATGATTTTAAATTAATTGTACCGATCAGTACTTCGCTCAATAAAGCATGCATGGCGTCCGTCAATTTATTAGAAGGTTGCCCTTTTTGTAAAAACTCTTCCCAATATACTTAAAAAAATATTAATCCATTTTCAATAATAATTAGAGAACAATAGAGGTAAAATTAGGTATTGTTTTTACTGTTTGATCTCTGGTCGTATAAGATACTATATTGTAGTTTTCAATGCCTTGACGGCTATAAACATTTTTTTAATTCTTTGTATTTTATTTAGTCGAAGAAATCAAATATCAAGACAAGGAACTAAGTGTTTGCTTATCTCGAGTAAGAGGAGAAATGCTCATATGTAATTTTTACTTTACGATATCGACACAAAAAGTTACAGCGAAAAGTTGCAAATCATCGAATGTGTTTATATTTCCCATAATACGAGGTAAAGTTTTATAGTGGACATTGCATATGGTATGGTGAAGTTTGAGAGCCGGCGAAGGACAGTGATATCAAAAATGTGTCAACGATATATCGAAGCATAAACACAAATGTTACTCACAGGGTGCACCGAAGATTCAACAATCTTGGATAAATATTTTACAAATGTAAAAACAAAAAGAAGTGGTATATATTTTCCTAAAATATTTTTTAAAATCATTGTGCAGAATGTTTAAAATAAAAGGATTTAAAAGAAATTCTGTTCATAACGGAACGTAAACTATAGGGTTACCACTTCAATAAATTTGTTCAAATTCATGAATAGAATGGTGAAGTAGCAGGGAGCACTTAATTTTTTTTTCTATTTCATAGTTCAAACCTTAGAGGATTTAAAAAAATATGGTTCAAACAATGTAGTCAAAATCAAGACAAATATACATTGACTTATTGTACGTCAATGCAAATATATATCTTTTTTTAACTGACACTGGCCCAATTGGCCGCCATTAAGGAAATAATAATAATCCCGATATTGACAGAATCATCGTGAGACATATAAGAAGCCATTGTATAGAAATTGGAATAACAAAGAATAAGTCATATCCACACAAAGCTTGACTTGAACAAAGAGTACTTTGTACTATAACCATTAACAGCATTAGTGGTATTTATTGGCAATGATTAAGATAAACTTGACCATTCCCAAAAACTGGAGAGGTGTAATTCCAAACGTGGTATTAGCGATCATAAATTCACCATAAGTTTTATTATTTATTATTATTTATAGAAATTTAATAGCAAAAGACGAGAAACTGGATATTGGCTACGATCGCCATAATTGTTATATATATTATTTCCACGGAAGTGATGCTTAGGAAATCCTAAAAAAGGCGCCGCCAATAAGCTAAAAGAAGGAAAATATTGGTAAGATTTCACATAAATTACGAAATATTTTATTTTCTATTATATGTACAATAAATAGATAATGAGGTATGGGATTTTGGCGTAATTACACAGAGTCAACTTCAGTCGATTGCTGCCTCAGCTCCGGCAGACTACTACTAGAGGTGCAGTTGATTACACCGAGCAACTGCACCTCCATTTGCTGTTTACACCGAGTCACCTACCGCCTTGACCTAAGTCTTCTAGTCGCAATGACGTCATTAAAAAAATATACAAATTTACGCACAGACACAAAAAATCGTTCGAAGCGATTTGTTGTCAACATACTCGGGTGAGTAGGTATTCCTCGGTCCCAATACTTGCGACGTGATGGAATTTAACTCGTAGTCGAGATGGTGGGTTTAATCTTGATCTTAATCAGTCATCTGGGAAAAATATGGGTAAACGAAACAGTGCCTGTGAACCAATGCACAGTCTCAAAATACTGTTCCTGCTTCCTCCGCCAACATTGGGAACACCCTGCAGTTTTAAAGATAGCACTATATAAGAACTGACCGGATAGCAATTTAGCGTTAATATTAACTAAACTAACGGATCACTCACGTATCTAAGTCGATTTTTTTTTACTCAACATGTTCCGAACCAATCCATGGTTCTTCATATCTTCGGCGTAACAAGCGCCCTATATTGTTCGTTACGATAATGTAAGGTAAGTATATCGGAAGCGTCTCTGACATAGCATTAAGACGATTCTCCGCCCTCACGTGCAGCGTAGACAGTTGGTACGTTCATCGAAGGATAAGGAGCCATTGAATGTTCCCGGGGTATATAAGATTCCCTGCTACTGTGGCAAGAATTACAGAGGAGAGACCGGCCGGAACATATCCACATGACTGACGGAACACATACGTAGTATGAAGAACCGGGACAACCGGGGCTTTGCAATGACAGAACACTCATTCGGATTCGGCACACTATATTGGTTTTGATAAAGTGTTCGTACTGAGAAAAAAGCATTTCATTCCGCGGAAATACATGAAGCTTTCGAGATTGGTCGTCACTCGAATTTCAATCGTTATAGATAGTGGATGGTCGGGGTACCCCCCAATGGAATACAGTGATAGATACAACGTCAGTGGTTAGTGTGGATGAGAAAAGTGACGTTGTTAGTGTAGTGTACAATCCTACGTATGACTTTAATAAAAATGAAGCAAACGAGGGTAGTTGCTCGCCGACGCCGCCTTCGCCCGCAGCCGTCTGAGTGATCGGATTGCCATGACTTTGGCGCACAGTTTCTGTCGACTCACCACTGCGTAATCTCATGAATAAGGACCACGGACTGGTTCGTGTCAGTGTCACAACATGTCGAGTAAAACAAAATACGACATAAATAACTGTTTAGTTAATATATCTGATCGTTTTATATTTGAAATTGTTTTAACGTTTATGCATCACTTCAAGCAACTAAGAACAGTTCTCGTTATCTTCACAGTTATCTTATTATTAATATTATGGACAGATAACTGTCCACTATAATAATAATAGTAATAATAATAATCCATTTATTTCAGACTTACATTCATCCATAATATTTGTTAGTAAAGAAAAATACTTAAGCTAGTGTTCGGTTTAAAATAATGAAATAAAACCAGCCAATGTCAGGACAACTGGCTACGCATTGGCAGCAGTGTGCAAGCGCATTTACCGCCCCAGCATTGGGGACTCCAATCTTTCCACCAATGTGCTCAGGATGCTGTTCGTACTGAGACGCATGCGACGGAGTAGCGATGCACTACGCTTTCGCATGATAAAGTAGAAATCGTGTACGTGTTTCTTAGCAAACATGGTTGACGCGCTACAGAAAGGTGGAAGTCGGAACCGCATCCTGAACGCATTGTTGTACTGGTTGCGCAGTGCTCCATATGTCCGCCGCGTGTAACTGACCCGCAGGCTGCACGTGTAAAAAGACTGGCAATATGCTTTAAAAAGTTTTACCTTTACTTCACCTGTACATCGTGCAAACCTTCGAGCCAACATATTGCAACGGACAGCCAGCGCTCTGCGCTCCCTTTCCACATCGGCATTATCGCATAGGTCCTCGGTGACCCAGTGACCCAGATACTTAAATTTTTTGTCTGCTTTAGAGGAGTGCCGCGATCAATGGAATGCACTATGGTATATGTTTTAGTACCTGCTTTAAATACCATGCACTCATTCTTCAGCGCATTGTATCTGAGCCCATGAGCCACCGCATAAGACTCACAAATCTTTTGCAGCCTGCGCAGGGCGCCAATATATGGGCTCAAACGCCCCATGTCATCAGCGTAACATATATGATTAAAGCAAACTCCATCAATATGACAACCAATTCTGGTGCTCCTGAGCTCACCCATCATCACGTCCATGTACAAGTTGAAGAGCCGCGGCGAACTCAAACCCCCCTGGCTAACTCCACACTCCAACCTGTACACATCCGATTGAGGACCCTCCCACTCACTGTATTGTTTTGGTGGCTGTACCAGAATTTTAAAATTGCAGTCAACTCGCATGGTGGACCAGTCTTACTATCCAGCTTGTGCCATTGAATCTTATATGAAACTAGGTCGAATGCCTTTGACAAGTCCAGATACCACGATGTTTTATGTACGAATAATGTTTTGTGTCCGTATTTTAATGTCTAATGTATGTATTGTTGTTTTTTCTGCTGCGACTATTCAATAATTTTAGCAAGGTACGGCGGCTTGTTTTTTTTAAGCGTCGGGATTGATATTAGTTTTAAGGTGATATTCTCGCTATACTGGCAAGCATAAGCAAGCGTGCTCGCATCAGCAAACACATACAGCTCTCTATAGAGGTTCACCATTTTGTATAATAGATTAACGTGGGACTATCATGAATGACACATTTGAAAGTTCTTTGAACCATTCGTTCCATCTCAAAACTTCGGAAGGGAGAAATGATGTGTCCCAGGCAATGTTTGATCGCCATGCCCCCTGGAGCAAGAAGCAGCGGTGACAGTCCCTGGCCTTAACAAACCAAACAAACCTGGATCGTAAAAAATTATGTGATTATGCTACTCAGTTGCACCTCCGTAGGTTGTGTGCCACGCAATTTTTCAAATAAAAGATGCAACGTTTCGCTGTAGTAGAATATCCTGCCTACTATGTTAATCCCGTTATTTCAAAATAAGCTTTGCATACATTGACCTACCAACAAATCAATGTTTGTATATCATACCAGCTATATCGGATGCCAGCTGCGCAGCCTGGTTTAGCGTGAGTGATTGCTTCGACTGCCTCTAAGTACAAATTTTGGTACGACAACCCTTTTCGTCGGTTTAGGGCCACAAGGAGAAGTAACCACAATTTAAAAGCTCCTTTTTAATTGTGGTTACTTCTCAAATTGACCATTTCTTGAATTGACCACTTCTTGAATTGACGACTTCTTTAATTGACCATTTCATTTTTTAATTATAAATTGGTTTTTTACTATTTCCAGACCCTTTCGCCAATTTAGGACAATGCCCAGATATTTATCTAAGCTAAAAATGACGGTGAAATGTTTGAAATGTTTTATTTGCCTGTTTTTGTCTAATGGTTGCGAAATCCAGTTACGATGGATGGAGGGATTTTACCCCCCCGGCCGATAGTATGCAATACCTAATGTATATATGTACATACTTAAGGGTCCATCGTCAAACTTGTGGTAATGTTCCGAAGCCGAAACATATTGAATTGTGAAAGTGGTCAAAACAAAAATAGCTATTTCAAGAAGTGACCTTATCAAAAAGTGACCGTATCAAGAAGTGTTCTTTTGTAGCATTAGTATTTAAAGAAATGGTAATTTCAAGAAGTGGTCTATAGTAGAAGTGGTTATTTGAAGATGTTGCTATTTCTCATTGTGGTCCTAAATCGCCGAAAGGCGACAACCAGCTTTTTCTTGTATGTGGTACCTAATGAATGAAATAGGCAGGTACCTATCTAAGAAAATTCTTCGTAATAATTATTTTCCCCTTTATATGAATTCTGTTATATTCGCTAAAAATCAATTTCTTCTTCCTAGTGTCTAAAAGTACACGAAGTTGTGGAAGCTTGTACATCGGGCAGACCAACCGAACGATAGTCGGCCGTGCGAAAGAACACATCCGAGCTGTAAAAAACAATCACGCGCTGAAGTCGGCCAAAGTATAACACCTGTCACAAAGCAATACTAACCACAAAATTGAGCTCAAGATATTTAAGCAGTAAGTACTGTCGGCCGAATGTCACTATAGGCCGTTTAAGTTTAATCGTGAAAGCAAATGCATGGAATCCGGTGTTATGTGCTTACAATAGCAATAATAAAAACAAAGGATAATTCGATTTCAGTTTCACTTGTAGATACACTTAGTGTGGTTTGTAGAAAAAACTGACTATAAATCATAATGTCGTCGTCGCCGATAGCAAGAAAGCGACTTCAGACTCGAGAAGTTGTAGCCGAAACGGAGCAATATGCAAAAAATAATGAGCGGTCATTCTGTGGTAAGAAATCTGTCAGCGAATCAGTCATTATGTAAAATCATAATCAATATAAATTGCGAAGAATTATAGTCGGTGCCAAGTCAGTTTAAAGTAAACAGAAAAAGGCATAAGTTTTTCTGTATTTTTTTAACAACACTATAACGAGACATCGATGGCTTTTAAAATATTTTGCACGTTTCCTATGTCATAGTAATGGTAACATCAAACTTTGCGCGGCGTTCGCTTCATTTGCATTTAATCTGTGGTGTTCGCCCCTCCATTTCTGTATGAAGCCGATTTTGTGAGTTTTATATAGGAATTTTATAGTTTTTGTTTACTACTAATTTATTTCCTTCAGACCTAGATAGTTGTTGGTCTTCATTCACGATGTCTCAATGGGGTTTCGTTACCTGTGGCCCAAATGAAGCACTTGTGGTTTCTGGTGAGTACCTAAAGATTATTTTTATCCCTTGCTCAATTATATGAAACAATTCAATAGGAGGAGCCGTTTTCATTTGTTTCTTTTGGTGATGGCGTTTGGTGGTTGAATTGATTATAATTTATTTATCTGTCTGTAGTGTTGTTTTATGCCGACTTGCTGGCGCCAAACCTTAAACACATTTACTTATTACATATACATAGTGCTACCATAAATACATTTTGGTGCCTCTGCTCCGGTGATTGACTAACAAATAACTTATTATAGCAACGCGAATATCTTTGCACATTAATCAAGATAATAAAGTTTTGACTATCCTACCATTTTACCATTACAGAAAGAATTATTTGCATTTTATTTCTAAACTTGTATCTATAATCAATTGTATAGGAGATTTATTCGAGGAGGTAGGCTTGGTATCAATTGGGTTTCATGATAAGATATCTTTATATACATATATAAACTTATTAATCTCCTACAATATAAGTGGTGGTATATCTCACAATGTTGTTTTAAAGAGATAATGACATCACAATAACGTGGAGTTCTGAAACAAGCTATAAGGATAACTTTTTTGTCATATTTTTCCCCTATTTGTGTTGTGAAGGAAGCAAATTATTAAAAAAAAATTATAAAATCGATCCAATAATACAAATATACAGAAATGAGAGATAGATGCTGAAGAGCAATAACATGTCAACCAACAAGATCATACTTTTTCGAAAATGGCACCTAAAGGTTTTATCTTGTGTTTCTGCTAGTTTGCTATAAAATTTACTTACAAAATCAAAATTTTTGCTGTTGTGCTTGTTGTTGTTAGGGAATTATAGTGAAAAATCACAACAATTCATCTTTCTTGAGGTGACAACTTTATTTTTTATAAGTATCCTAAACGTGTAGTAGATTCTATGTGAATTAAGCCACACAATATATTGCAATGCTGTGAAATGAAAGTATATCCTTGCAGTAGAGATTTAAATACACTTGTAGTATATCTCTGTTAAATCAAGAAGTTTATTAGGTAGGTAGGTATTTATTAGTTGGCTCTGCTTAACACGTTACCTAAGAAGAAAGCTTCATATCATAGCCAATTTAGCTGACCCAATATGGGATTGTGTATGTTATTTATATTCCAAGAATTATAAATACATTTTCTGTTCTTACAAAATTACAAAAACAGTAAAAATAAAATGAAATCTATGCAAAGGAATTAGGTGAGTAATACACTGTATTTATTATAAGAGTGGAATAAAACCATGGTGCAATTTTAAGTTTTGCATATACAGTGCATCCCGCACTGTTATCAAATTCTTTGTTTGTGGATGGCTTATTGAATGATGTCACTTATCAAGTGTCAGGTTGTATAGATAAAATAATAATGTAAAGTTATAAATTACATAAAGTTACAAATAACATTCAGGCGATTTTTGAGAGTGGCATTATGTTTAGCAGTGAACATCTTTCAGCCGAAATTATCATTATGTTTCAAATAACTATATTATCATTGTTTGTCAAAAAACTATCTTAAAGTGCAAAAATGTGGATATTGACGTAGAGTCGACATGCGACTCCATATTTGCATAACACAAATTTGTACCTTAATAATGGCAAAATAGAGATGAATATGCTATAGGCGAAAAACATAACGCTTCGCGATGCATCGACTCTGCGCCAGTGTGAGTTGAGCCTAGAAAGGTCTTTACCTGTCATCTATTATTGGGCCTTACGATTTGCATATGGGAAATTATTTATAATAATATAGTATATAATTTAAGTTTCAAGAAAAGGACATGCTCAAGTTCATGCCTATCTACATATTTAATGCCTCCGTAGCTGAACGGTTACCATACTGGCCTGTCACCCGGTGTCCCAGGTTCGATTCCCGGGCTGGGAGAAATATTTATAAGGCCTACATTTATTTCTCTCATGAGTTTGGGTGTAATTTGTGGTTGTCTATGTGTGTTTCCATGGCACCCGCGATACTGGGTTTCCCTAGTACTTGCGAGTGTGTGCGCATTGTACAAATATCAAAAAAACAAGTGAAACTATTAAAAGCTGTAGCTGTAGTCATCAATTAGGGACTAGTCATACTAATTGCCTTAATTTAGAAGCCTAGCGAATTTTTATTCTCATTGCTGTGCCTCACTTGTCTGTTTCTACATTGTATATTGTGTGATGTTACGTAAATGTTTTTTTAATAAAGATTTTAACATTGTTGATGGACCTTTTTTGTGTTTTTCTGAAATTTATTCAAGCCTAAAGTACTTATATGAAATGATGAAAACTAGGTGTAAGATAGAATTACTAAAATTATCTTCATAAAATAAATAAATAAATATCAGACAACATCACATATGTTGCTCTGATCCCAACAAAGTTAGTAGCTAAAGCACTTGTGTTATGGAAATCGGAAACAACGACGGTACCACTGGACTCGAGACAAAATAGAAAGGTTTGTTTTTCTACACTGACACGGCCGGGGATCGAACCCGGGACCTCAGCGATGGCGACGAGGTCGTCAAATGATGGCCACATATATCATCATCATGAGTCAAGTGTAAGAAGGATTTGCAGCCATGCAAATAAAATAAAATAAAATAAAAATTTATATATATATATATATATATACTCGTATATATTACGGATTCGTACTCAGTTGTTGATATTGTAGAAAAATGTGAAAAAAATGTAATTTTATTTAATCATGTGATTATGAAAATCGTAAAGCCACAAAATCATGTAGCAGCTCACAGTTTTGACAGTTTTTGTATTTTTGTTGTAGTAATTTTTTGTTACTAAATTTATTTCAGGATGTTGCTACTCCAAACCCCTGCTAGTTCCGGGGGGGCGCACCTTTGTCTGGCCTTGTATCCAGCAAGTTCAGAGGATATCACTGAACACCATGACGCTGCAGGTGGAATCGCCAACTGTGTACACGAGTCAGGGCGTCCCTATCTCTGTGACGGGCATCGCGCAGGTATGATATCATCACTACGCTACATATCTACTAGACGCTATGTTGACACAGAACGTAAATATAGATTACAATAGCCCATGGGCGTGACTCGAATTCTACTGTTAGGTGTGTGTGTGTATATTGTTCGACGATGCAAGCTAGGATCTTTACACTCTCTGGAAAGCAAATTACTGCTGTCATAATAATACTCATATCATGTCATAATAATATATTATTGAAGTACATTAAGTCGTCATGGATGATACGTGTCAAACATTTATTAATTTATATTTCAAATAAAATAATACCTAGTGCTTCAGCCCGAATAATAGAGGCTTTTATCGGTGTTTAAAAGTAATATTGTGTACGTACGTGGAACGCACTTTGAGTTTCCGGAATGAATAACAAAAAAATACTAAAAATGGTTAGAAATGAATTTATTGTTTCTCAAACTATTGTCCGTTAGCGTTAATGCACTTTTTCATACGAATGAACCAATTTTGAAAACATTTATGCCACTCCTCCTTGACAATCACTGAAACATATTTTTATAGCCTCTTCAGGTAATGAAAATCGTTGACCGCGTAACTGGTTCTTCATTTTTGGAAATAAATAAAAGTCACAAGGTGCCAGGTCGGGACTGTACGCTCATAAGGTCAACGGTGTCCATCGTCAAAAATTCATTTGTCTGTCTGGTCTTGTGAGAACTGGCATTATCGTAGTGCAAGATGATAAAAAAAGAAGCAATCATCCGCTTAGAGGCACTTTGCACGCGCGCTATTTGGTTGTTTTCGGCTCATCTCGAAAGACCCATACGCTCGATTGCTGCTTTGTTTTGGGATCATTACTATAAATCCATGTTTCGTCACCTGTTATTGTGTCCCACACCAAATTTGACGACTTTCTTTGAATCTGGTAAGCATAACATTTGCACCAAGTGACGCGATCCGTTTTTTAGGCCTCAGTCAAATTGTGTGAGATCCACCGAGAGCACAGCTTTTTCACATCCAAATGTTTGTGTAGTATTTATTGTATTTGACTCATGGTATGTCACATGCCTGTTTGTTTTGATCATACGGCGCACAGCATCGTAGTTTTTGTTATTCACAGCAGTGGACGGGCGACCATCACGAAATTCGTCACTGTGCTTCACACGACCGCGTTTGAATTCTGCAAACCAGCTATAAATAGTCGTGTTGCATGGTGCTTCATCGCCAAAAGCAGTTTGAAGCCGAAGGAAGCTCCGCAGAGCTGTTCAATTACACATAGTCGTAGAAAATCATACTACGAAAATGTTTAAGAGTTAAATCCATGGTGATGTAGACTATCAATTTCTAAAATGACGCCACAATGTAAGAACAAGTGACAGTCAGATGAAACAAACTGTATTTTAAAGCCAAAGAGTTCTATTTTGAAATGATGCAATTACTTTTTAAATATTGTTTATGTAAGTGGCCAGTTCCGGAAACTTGTAGTGCGCCCTATGTGTATGTCTATTATTATTTGTGTTGTAATTTGTTAAATTTGTAATAAAAAAAATATTTCATGATTTTTTTAATGTTATTTATTACATGCAAAGGTTAAAGATTCGACTTAAGTACTTATAGTATTACTAATACATATCTATTATAAACTCTCACTCATTGGCTTTATTAGGTCAAGATCCAAGGTCAAAATGCAGAGATGTTGATGTCAGCTTGCGAAGTGTTTCTGGGAAAATCTGAGCAGGAGATTCAGAATATAGCCCTTGAGACCCTTGAAGGACACCAGCGAGCTATCATGGGCTCCATGACAGTTGAAGAGATTTACAAGGACAGAAAGATATTCTCTAAAAAGGTCAGTGTGGATTCTAACTAGAATAGAGCAATTGCCTTCGTTCTTCTATAAGCTATATAGTTGGTAAAATTACTGATTCTTTGTATGGGAAGTAAAAAACAAGCTAAATAATTATGTCTGTTTAATTCAGTTCATTATAAAATCTTCGTTACAGGTTGTGTGTGTGTATTTGTTAGTATCTCTTTTTTTCCTTTCACTAAGACTACTAACTACACACACCACCTGTTACAGGTCTTTGAGGTGGCTTCAAGCGATCTGATCAACATGGGCGTCACAGTTGTGTCTTACACACTTAAAGACGTCAGAGACGACGAGGTACGACTTAGCATAACACTTAACTGACTAAGTAGTTACATTTAAACCCTTAGGGCGCGTTGGCATTACGTCGTGACGTTTTATTTATCGTTGGACGACTGTCGCGCTAGCCTGTTCCCATATCACGACTATCTGTCGTGGCTGTGTTGGGGATGATTATTTTATCGTTGAACGACTGTCGTGTCTAGCTGTTCCCACTAGATCGTAACGACAATTTACCGTTTCACGGCAGCCGCCTTGTGGTTTGCTCGACATAGTCGTTCGATAATGGGTATTGTTCATTTTTTTTCGAAATCCATTTCGAGGAATAAGGTTGCTGATTAATATTTTCTATGTATTTGTCAATATTATGCTGAGATTATTCATATTTTTCAAAGAATAGTATTGAACTTTATTTGACATTCAATGACGTCATCAGGGGCTCTATAATGGTTTGTCCGTGCGTAATGCAAAGTAAAAATGCAAAGAAATAATTAAATGTCACTTCAACGTTTGTAAACATAACTTTACTATCTTTGCAACTTTTAATTTCGCTGCCGGGAGACAAAATATCAAATATAACACAGCCATGGAACACAGAAAGTGCTTTATTCATACATACGAGAATGGTTCAATAAATAACCCAAACAAGATATTTGTTCATATTAGACAAAATTGCGAAAAAAGTTGTGTCGTGAAGTAAACGTGAGATACTTCAAAGTTTACACTATTTATTGTTGTGAAGATCACTTTGAGGTAAGTTCGTAAACCTTTATATAACAACACTTTGTCTTTCTTTTCACTGTTAGTACTACTGTGAAATTTCCGAGGTAATAATATTCTTTTAGTTTTGTAGCCGACCTAAGTTTTGGTGAACTGTTTCATAGTGAAAAATATGAAATATGAATAAAACTCAAACGTACAGCCAAGCTGCGCAAATCAGTATATTAAATGAGGCATGAAATCAAAAGTTTGATTTGTAATATGATGATGATGATGATTGATTTATATGATGATTATTATAATGTGTTTTCAGCACCCAAGTTGTGGGAAATAATACGAACTAGCAATGTTAACGCGAATATAATATAGAAGTAGAAATATTAAGAAAACAGAAAGTGCAGTTTGATAGAGAAGACAGTTATGAGAGAATTATATTTTACGCGTGAAACAAAAGTCATCGTGCTTCGAACAAGGAGTATGTTTACGCTCCAACATCCTCCCTTAAACGTATCCCCATCATCAACAGAAGGCCAGCTTCAGATACGACGTAGCCTTAGCAAGCACGTCTGCTACCATCAAACCAGTCTGAATGTAGCGGACTTCAATAACGCCTCTCTGTACGTTGTCGCGTACAAAGTGATGTCTCACTTCACTGCGTTTTGTTCTAGGATGATAACCATCAGTACCTCTAACTTTTATACTACACTGGTTGTCACTGTAGATGATCATGGCTTCATTCCTCATTTGTGGCCAAAAATTCTCATTTAGTTGCTTTAGCCATAAAGCTTCTTGCACACACGAAAACAGCGACATATATTCTGCCTCTGTAGTCGACAGAGTTACGGTAGGCTAGCGCTTAGAGTTCCAACTGATGGCTCCACCCTGAAACAAGAAAGTATAACCTTTGCAGGAGCGTCTTGTCATCCTTCGAACTTGCCCAGTCGGCATCACAGTAACCGTGCGGCATGATTTCATCAGGATTGCACTTGTAACAAAGCTTGTAATCCTGTGTTCCTTTCAGATACCGCATTATATGCTTCAGAGCGATCCAATGTTGCATTTCAGGCTTGTTATTAAATTTGCTTAACGTGTTAATAACTAAGCTTATGTCTGGCCTCGTAACTTGCAATACATACAGTAAACAACCTGTAATTTCTTGATAAAGTATATCACTTAACACATTCTTTGTTTCTTGACAATTTTCTACAAGCTTTGAACCCATATCAATAGGAAACTTGACGGTTTTGCAATCTGTTATTCCATACTTATGAAGTTACCTCTTGTATGTACTTTCCTTGGTCTAAATATATGACACCTTCCTTTCTATCTCTTGTCACATGTATGCCAAGGCAATAACATACATTACCAAGATCTTTTATTTTAAAATGTTTGTTCAGCTGTTATTTAATGAAGCTTTGACATTTAGACATTAGACATTTGATTATTTGTGAATTTCTACAAGTCATCAATATAAATGGCCATAAATAACATATTCTCCTTGTTTTCAATCTTTTGATAAATGCAAGGAACTAATTTTGATTGCAAAAGACCCATGGCCTTCAATAAAAAATCAAGTTTCTTATTCCACTGTCTGGCTGCCTTTTTAAATACGTACAAAGATTTTTTTAATAAACATACTTGATCACCTGTCTCATACATCGTAGGTTGGACCATATAAACCTCCTCGTCTATGTCTCCTTGGAGGAAAGCTGATACAGCGTCCATTACACATACCTATGTGTAAATCGTATTTTGCCGCCAATGCAAACAAGTACCGCAGAGAAGCAAGTCTCACAACCGGTGAATAAACTTAAGAAGTCGACTCCTTACTTCTGTGAGCAACTTTTTATTACCAGTCGTGCTTTATACTCTACTATGTCAACCTTTTCATTGGTTTTTGTCTTGAACACCCATTTACATGGTAAGGCGCGCTTAGCAGGTAGACTTGTAAGTCCCCAAGTATTGTTTGACATTAAGGATTCGTACTCCTCATCCACCGCGTCTTTCCAATTTTTTGAATTGGTGCTCGACTTTTTCACAGTCAGTGGATCTATAATCTCTTCAATACACATGAAATTATTACCTCTCTGGTGCGATCTGAAAGTGATAGTCCGCTCAAAGCTTTAAATAAATAAAATTTTGAATAAATAACGCACACACTCAACATAGCCCCGCACTAGGGAAACCTTGTGTCGCGGGTGCCATGGACACACACATAGACAACCACAAATTACACCCAAACTCACGAGAGAAATAAATGTAAGCCATACAAACATTTCTCCCGGCCCGGGAATCGAACCTGGGACCTCTGCGTGGCAGTCCGGCATGGTAACCGTTCGGCCACGGAGGCAGTTAAGTTTCATTACTATCATAATCGTCACTCGTATTAGGACAGTAAGTTTCATCATCACTTGCTCTGTTCGTGCAGCTGTCAAAAGAAGTATCAGGTGATAAAGTAACATCCTGCATTTGCATTTGCATTTCATTCTGTGGATTATCTCTCTCCTCAGTACATTCATCTGTGTTCGTACTCACTATTTGTGAAGATAGAGGCATTGTACTAAGCCTTGACATTCGTTCAGGGTCCGGTGTGATTTTATTTGCACTCGTGCATTTTTCGATAAACATGACATCCTTGCTGATAACTATCTGTTTAGTGTTTGAGTCATACAGTCTGTAACCTTTCGTATTAGGGGTTAAAGTATGAAATTGCCGTATTATTGCAATAGGTTCTTTGAATTTTCATAGAATCTTCATGGTTTGA